>NC_135762.1:7910553-8113039 GCF_052425735.1 Oculina patagonica
AGTGATTAAATGTAGGAAAATTAATTAGAGCTTGTATATTACGTTTACAGCCTGGAAATTCGTTTTAGTTGCCGCGTGGATAAAGTTTCTGTTGCCGTTTTGAAAAGACATTCATAACGTCAACTAAATGGTAAAATATTAAGGTTTAAACGATTAAGCGGAGTTCAGTTCACGAATAGAAGTAAACATATTAATCACAAAATTTCCATTTCTAATTGCTTAAAATACGAGTTATTAAATCCCTGACCAACTGTGTTCACCGTCTCCAATGCTTCTGTGTTTTTAGGCCTACTCTGGGACCCAAAGTCGCCGTAACTTTGGGCGACTTAAGGCGACTTTAGGCGAGTTTAGCTTATTTTGTCCAAAATTACGGGCGATTTTGGGCGACTTAAGGCGATTTTGGGCGACTTTAGGCGACTTTGGCGATTTTGAGCGACTTTAGGCAATTTTAGGTGACATTTTAGGCAATTTAAGGTGACCGACCTATGGGAATCATCATGGTACACCATAACGCATTGTTACAGAAAATATCTTTACTATCCCCATGACTTAGAGCGACTTAGAGCGACTTTGGGCGACTTTGGGCGACTTTGGGCGACTTTAATAATCAATTTAGTTTTAGTGTTAAATTACAGGGATATAGTATCTTTCAGTATATTTCGCGAGGCTTTCTTAGCTGCAAACAAAACATGTACGTATATTTGCTGTTTGTCAGGAAAGGGGGTTCATTTGGGGTGATGCAGGTTACTCTACCGTCTAGAAAGATTCATACTGATCTGTTGCTGATGACACTCCTGCCTCGAACTGCGTTAAATCTGTTGAATCAATATTGGACAACTTATCGTGCATGTAAGTGTAAATAATTTTTATTATCTCTGGAGTTTGACCTTAAATGCTTTTTTTGGGCACGGTTTTATTTCTGGTTTGCTTGTTCGAAGGTCATAACGTTTAAGAATTCTGATAATAAGTTCCTTACCTAATAATACCAAAGTTTTTTAATTAGTCGCGGCGATTTTCAGCGGCTTCGCTTGTTGAAAAAATTATTAGTCTATATTCGTCGTTCGCAGAGTGTTTCAATTTCCATGTTTCTACTGCCATTTTCCAACATTGAAGGGGGAACGGGATTACTGACGCGTATTTAGCAGTTATAACGATCAGAATTTCATGTTTTCACGAGTTTTCCAACAAAATACGTCCATGGTTGTAGATTGTCGGAGTCGCAAGGAGTTTGACTGGCCTTAAGTGCTTTTTTGGGCACGGTTTTATTTCTGGTTTGCTTGCAATTGGCGAAGGTCATAACGTTAAAATTCTGATAATAAATACTCCACCAATTACCCAGTTTTTTAATCGCAGGATTTTCAGCGGTTTCGCTTGTTGAAAAAAATTAGTCTATATTCGTCGTTCGCAGATTGTTTCAATTTCCATGTTCCTTCTGTCATTTTCCAACATTGAAAGGGGAACAGGGGTACCTTTAACGCGTATTTAGCAGTTATTACGATCAGAATTTCATGATTTTACGAGTTTCCCAACAAAATACGTCCATGGTTGTGGATGGTCGGAGTCGCAAGCAGAAAGAAAGTACTCAGAGGGCCTGGGAGCTAGCATTGAGATTAATTTGTTCTTTAGCTTCTGATTGCAACTCCGTCAATCTAGTTTTCACTGGAGCATAAACGACGGATTCATAACCCGAATCGGTAGAAAATGGGGATGTTCTTGTTCTTCCGACTCTGAGCTCATTACTCCGCTTACGACTCTGAATTTCGATTTTTACAAGATAATATGCCGGACAAAACTTGAAAAAATCAGCCTGACTTTTTCAAGTTGAGATCTAAAGTTCCTGATGGCATCACAATAATGGCTGAGGCGGATAACACCCTCCTAGATCTGCATAATTCTTCATATCATACGAAAGCCGAATTCAATAATTGTTTTATTATTCATCCAAAATATTTCCAGAGATTCTAATGCACAAAATGAATTTAATAGGGTTTTGACAGTAGGCAAAGTACACAAATACACAACAACGTTCGCTTTTAAATTTGATTTAAACTTCAAAAACTCGGTTACCTTCATTAAATTTTTTGTCCTTATAATGTCGGTATTTAGCACTTGCTTGAAGTGTCTATTGAAGCTAAATCTGATGACAAAAAGCGATGTTTTCGAGTACAGGTTTCCATCGTTCTTGCTTACTTCGACGTAGAATTTTCTTAAAACCGCTCCAAGTCATCCGCTGTGGCTGGATCAGGGATCTTTTCCTCTTGAAGACTCGCTTTCAAAATCGATCGACTCCACTTCGTTGCTTTTTCCGTGTTTTGACTTTCCTTGTCTTCTAATAACTTTAAATTTTAACTCTTCGTAATACTCAAATCTAGCGGCCATTTCGCGCTTTCAACCTGCTCGGCAGCAAAGCCGTTCAGTCGCGTGACGTCAGCGGTTCTTGGGAACGAGGTTGCGATCGGATAATCATCCTTGAGAACGAGGTTGCGATCCAATAATTTTTGATATTGGACGGTTGCAATCCAATAATTGGAATTTCTTCCAAATTTGGTCGGCGCTAGCCGAATAGCTGGAATTAGCCGGGGATCGAAAGCCAATCAGAAACACAGAAATATTTTGAATGAATAATAATATCGCTTATTTATCGCTTCAGTACACTTAATTGCATGGTGATTTTTAACAAAACTGGACCACTATTTGTAGTTTCCATATGTCTTTAGGCTCTTGAATATTTGAAGTGAAACTGGCGACAGCGTCCCTTCCTTTTCTAAAATTGAGTTTTTGTTTTGTAGCCCTTCCGCATGTGGATTTTGATTTCTGGATGGTTCCTGCTTCTTTTGACGGTTCTTGGAAATGGTTTTGTGATCTACCTCATCATAACCAAGCCTCGCCTCCACACCAAAGCCAACTGGTTCATTCTGTCCCTTGCGGTGGCTGATCTCTGCTCCGGACTGGCGTGTTTTCCAGCTGTCTTAAGCGCCAATATTTTCCATACGATCGATTTTCACCCGGGCGTCTTTTTCAAAGTCAGCTTCACTTTCCTGTACTGCTCGAATGCCAATCTCTGCGCCGTGACGGTGGACCGTTACCTTGCCATTACAAGGCCTTTGCGATACCTCTCTTTAATGACAAAGAAGACCTTCTGCTGTATGCTGTTCGTCGCATGGACGTCCCCGCTTCTTTTTTTCTCGCTTCCCGCCATCTTCTCATACAGGGGTAACCCAGCGTTCACCATGGCCTTCGAAATCTGCCGCGTATCCATTTTCCAGGTGTGTCCATTTGTCATGTTCATCTTTGTGACATGCCGTCTTCTTTACCTCGGCTGGAACGCCTCCCGCCAGATTAGGAAGACACTTGCTCAGGTTCGTTTCAACCACGCCGCAAGCAAAGCCAGCATCGCGCCAACCAAACCTCCCAGGCCAGAAAAGAGGAGTGCATCCATCATGGTTATACTGATCCTGACGGTTTTCAATATTACATACCTCTTCGGGAATTACCGGTGCTATTGTTTAGTCTTCAGTCAGGTGCCCCTACACTGATATCATTAAAAAAGCTATCTTTCTTGTCGTGATCGCCAATTCTGCAGTGAATCCGATTATTTATGGCTTTCTCAAGAAGGACATTAGACAGGAACTGCGCAAGGTATTCAATAGGCCTCACTAATTATACAAAAGTTATGAGGTCGACCTCTTCGCATCTAATGAACGCATTACGTAATATTCTCAAACTCATTAATAATTCATCAAGTTAAAACAAAGAAATCATAACCATGAAGGAGGTTTGGATACCAGGTCTAAATAAGCATAGATTTTTACGATTTTATTTCTCCGTCTACTCCGTATTTTTTGTTTTGATTGAGATCAATCAAACACTCGAGAAAGTGTTTTATCGGCTATCCAAACACTTCAAATTTCGTCAAAATGCGCGTCGTATTTTCAACTCTCCCGATGAAGCACTGTCGCTCGTGTTTGATATACTACTTCTCAATCGAAACAAAAAGTACGGAGAAAATGTTGAAATGAAATCGTAAAAATCTATGCTAATTGATATCCCCTATCCAAATCACCATCAGGGTTCTAAATTTATTTGTTATAACATGATGAATTTTTAACGAGTTTGAGAAAATGAGTTGTAAAACTTTGTGATGCTGGATGTAAATAGTCTGTATATCTGTTCCCTTTATTTTTAATTCATTTCCTGGTAAAACAAAACATTTTAGACAATGTTTTTGGTTTTTATTTTTCGACTGAAACAAAAGTCTGTATGGAATACTTAGTTCCAGCAAACACTAAACATTTTTTCAGTTGCCTCTGTGTTTTGAACATGTAACATAGTCCAATAAACTAAGCTCGTCCCAAGACAGCGTCTAACGCATTAAGTCCATATCTCTGCGGTGCTCGCGTGGATGGCGCATCTTTGCCTTGCAACTTCGACCTCACGAGGTACTCTTTTCCTATTTTCTCCTGAGCCCACAATAGAACTCTGTCTATAGTTGGCGTGGCCACTTGTACAATTTCCGCTACACCCCGGATCACCACCAGCCCATACGGGGCATCCTCTGTCAAATAACGGTGAGCGAAGTCTGGAACGAACAAGTGGTCAGCGGTTTCTTTCATAGGGTGTTTAAGGCCCTGGTAGGCGGCGTTTGTACGAAAACACGATCTCAAGTTGGTTGTGTCGGAAATTTCATGAGTTTCCCACTGCAATTTTTCCACCCGCGCTTTTTTTTAGCTTCATGCTCGACTGACAAAGAGAAAAGAGGGACTGATCGTAGTCAGCGTCCAAGAGACTAACCGTCCAGCGGTCCAGAGTCCAGTCCGGTGTTCAGTCATTGAGTTTTATCATGTGCCGTGTTGTGAGCCAAGAGTCAGCCACGTACGGCGTTGCGCATCACGACGTAAACAAGTGGTTTGTTTTCAACAACAGCCCTGCTTGTCTTTCATCTTTAGTCATTTTTATTTGATCCATAATTACTGCATTCCACGCTTGAAACACACAGGAATATGCAAATTAAATACAGTAAGCCAATTAACCAACTTGGCTTCGAGGCTCGGGGAAATAAAACATAAATTGAAATTATTCATCCTTCCAAAAACATCGATGTGATATCTTTTGTTTTAATCCCCTTCGCTTCGACGCTAAGTCAAAAAAAGGCCAATCACTGGTTCGTTAACAACATTGTTTTCAGAGACAAATGGTGTTATAAAGCATAAAAATTTCAAAACAAACGACTTTTTTTTTCAAGGTAACCCGTACAAGACAAGACAAGATACTGGGATGTTGGACCATCTATAGGTCAGAACAAGCTACGGCTACATGTCTATATGAAAAACTTTAAAAATTCTGTAAAGAACGGTTCTTTACGTAAAGAAAGACGAAATTATAATCAAGGTTTAGCGAAATACCTTATTACACGAAATTAACGCGAAACGTTAATTTCGCGATTTTGAGGTGAGCATATTTCGCGACACTTAAATTCGCGATTCTGCGAAACTTTTGTATTTTGAATCACTTTAATTTCGCGTTTTTGAGTACGATACGACTTGCATTTCCTTGGCAATATTATTTTAAATGCCCTTGAATTAAATAAAACGACTTCGTCAAAGGAAAAACAAGAGAGATTAAGATGACGTTTACGGAACGGTAAACGCGGCTTCTTTTCATTTTTTTTTTTTTTTTTTTTAAATTATTCCCTCTTAAAATTTGAAAAAACCCACTTCCCAAACAAAAATTTTTCCCCCAATCCAAATTAAAGGGCAAAGAAAATTTCCTCCCCGGAAAAAAAAAAAATACAACGTCAAAATTAACAAAAACGCAAGGGCGGGACTAAATCTCGGCCATAGCAACAACAGAGGAGTTCTCACATGTCTACAAGTAGGTTATGCTTGTACGTGCATGAGTTATTGTTCTTGAGTCAATTGACGACAGCATCCATCTAGATTGATAATGCTTCCCTTTAGTAGTACTAAACTTATTCTTTCTTGATTATTGATAATAATGTGAGTCACTTAATTTTCGCGTCATGATATGTTCGCGACACTTATCAGTTGTTCGCGCCACTTAAATTTTGCGATATTTTTGGAATCGGGAAATTCGCATAATTAACGTGTCGCGAAAATTTCATGTAATAAGTGGGTATATTCAATCCTCATATACGCTCACTCAAATTTAATCAGCCAAAGCTGTTTGGATTTGCTCACACGTTGATCGCACGCTGAGTATACCTTTTCGGTATACACAATTTTCTTCAAATCAAAAATATTGTTACAAGATATTACAATAGTAATACGTTGTATCATTTTCTCCATCTGCCTGGTCAGGGGGTAAAAGATCCTCTTTCTTATCGACTTCATAAGTAGCCTTGCTGCAAGCGACTCCTTTCCAACGCCCTCTTATTTTTCTGTGTGTGCCTTCAAAGTCGAGCACTAGCTCGTAAGGGATATCCATTTCAGCTTCATACACAATCCCTTTGGCAACATAGATGGAATGTGCGGGAACTGACAGTGGGAATTCAAACGTAGTGGTGGTACCAGTACTGGTAGACTGGGCGAAAGTGTGGCTGTGCGAGAAACTGAAAGATACCTGGAAGTTACACTCGGCAAATCCGGCGAAGCCCGCGCTAAAGCTTGCGTTGATGCCATAACTGAAGCCGATGGTATGGGAAGTAGAACGCGTTCTTCCTTCTGTCATCGAGAAACTAAACGTCATGGTTTGCTCTACATCACCTCTGTTTACCAAATCTTTTTCAGAAATTATTTTTGGCTTCTGCGACAGGATTTTGGCATCGTCCATGATGAAATTCATAGCGACCAGATTGACGTCTCCGTGTATTTTGTCGAAATACGAGTCCAAGTTTGCTTTATCGCGGAGTGCATCGTCGCGGCGTCCAACGATGGTGTGTGCAGCATACCAGGCTGCATTCCAACCCATCTCTTTCACATTTGTCGCCAAAGCTTCAGATATCTCTCCCTTACTTACGACGTCCTGGTACTTCGCTTGTATTACCCTTTCGTCGCTGGCAGCGTCAGATTTGTACCGGTTACGCTTAGCACATTGCCAACTGCGTTTGCTCTTCGTGGTGTTTGCTGCATGCCAGGCTGTGTACCAAAGCATCGATTTAATATCTTCACATGATTTATCCGACAGCAACCCCTTGCATTTCTCTTTGAAAGAGTCGAAGTGGTTCTTCGATTCAATTTTGTCGGCATCGGCTTCTCCACGGTTGCCGAGGCGCATTTTCGCACAGTGCGAGGCTGCCTTTTCAGCGTACCCTTTCAGTTCCTTTGCAATATCAAGTGGAAATATGTCCAATGCTTCAATATCGCCAGATTCCTCGTTTTCTTCACTAACTGCTCTTGCAATTGGCCTCTGTGACAGAATTTCCGCTATATTGACTTCTCCGTGTATTTTGGCAAAACATGAATCAAAGTTTTCTTTCTGGCGCTCTGCATCTTCCTGGTGACCAAAGATTGTGTTTGCAGCAAACCAAGCAGCACTCCAGCCCATCTCTTTTACGCTCTTTGCTAGAGTTTCGGATATTTCTCCTTCCTTGACGATGTTCTGGTAACCTTCGTCCACTTCTCTTTTGTCGTTACTAGCGTCGGACTCGTAGCCTTTTCGACTGCCACGGCGCCAGCAATGTTCGCTTTTCCTTGTGTTTGCAGCGTGCCAACTGGCATACACAAGCATTGACTCAATAGCTTGGAAAGATCTCTCCGACAGGAGCCCCTCGCATTTCTCTTTGAAAGATGCCAAGTGCTTCTCTGCTTCACTCTTTTCGTTATCTGCGTCTTTTCTTTTGTACTGCCTGGAGCGTAATTTTGCACAGCCACAGCTATGCTTTTCAGCGAACAATTTTAGTTCCACTGCAACATCGGTTGGGAATATTTCCAGCGCCATATTTACGCTTGCATTTGACGTCGACATAACCAGGTTTAGGAATAACACAATTTAGTTGTTGACGCTTTCTCAAAGCGGAAAATACAACGCTTACGGTAGCCTATATTGACATGGCATTATAACGCCATGTTTGTCGCTTGGTTTACTGATAACAATAAAATGTCTTTTAATGCCTTATTCTTCACATTCTTGTTGACCAAAACTTCTTTGTTACATTGAAACACTTCAAGTATCCTGGAGCCATAATTGAATGCTTCTATCACAGTTTTAAGTTCCTGTTTGTAAATCGTAAACTAACCGAGCTCTTTTCATATTGCGGCGTTAACTTCAGGATAGCATAAAGGGCAAAATAAATTCCGCGAGCAGAGCGAATCCAGCGAGTCCACACAAGCTCAGCTCAAACCTTAAGAGACTCTTAAGATTGTTAAAATTGTGATAATTTATGCTATTATAACATTGGACTCTGATTGGTTGAGTTAATTAGATTTATGCCATTTGTTCCCGCCATGTTGTTTACCAGTTCAGTTTGGTTTCGGTCAGTACGTGATGTAACAAACGTTAGCGAGTTCTTGTTAAAATAAAGTCCTGGAATTGTGGTGGCTGGGATAGTATCCTTTTAACAGAGGTATATTGCAATATCGAACAAATTAAAGCTGATTTCCAGTCCGTACTGCGCAGACTCGGAGTTTGTTTACGTTTTTGTTTTGAATTCGTTGAAACGTTACACTTCGGTGACAGCATACATGAAGTTTTTTAGTCCGCCATTACAGTTCGCTTCGTTCAAGAACTTCCGATGAGCTGAAACGTCGGTTTGAAATAGCGTCAAGGTTCTTCTACTTGTTATTATTTGTTCTGCAAGGATATCTGGCGTTAATAATGAAGAAACAGGTAAGTTTGTCACATAATTTTTAGTTTTGCTTTGTTTGTGAGGCTCACATAAACATTGCAGCCGAGATTGCGCAGTACGGACTGTAATTCATCTTTAAGAGTTTTAACACTAAACGTCTGTTCTTCGAAAGTTCGGCTAAATTCAACCAGACTTGTGTAATTTGATCTAAATACATAAACATGTATTTTTTTTGGACATTTAGTTTGGCATTTTCTGGTCACAGCCTACTCAAAATGCCACTTGCAACATGAAGGCATGCCTTTCTTTTCACAAGCATCACATTTTGTGATATTTTTGCTCGGGCACGCGCAAAAGTCAAGTTTTTGAGGCCCCATTAGGGGGTCCGAGTATCCTGTATCCCATTAATTTTTGGCCTAAATATCCCGTATCCCATTAATTCCCATTAGTTCGATACCCCACAATCTCTTTTCTTTGTATCCCGTATCCCTATAATTTTTCCTTGAAATATCCCGTATTCCTATAGTTTTTTCCCCAAATATCCCGTATCCCTAAAACCCCTAATGGGGCCTCGTTTTTCATTTTCTTTTTCTCGCTTTTCCTTTTTTGTCCTTCCTTATGTTTTTGCTGCAGTTGTTGGCCTTCCACTAGGCTTGCTTGCAGTTCAAGAATTCCCAAGAAAGCATCATCCAAAGAGGAAATTCTTGCCATTGAGGAGCCAAGGGTGGTTGAGGCAAATTCTCCTACGAGTTTTTTACTCAAATATCTAAGCATTTTTGTGGATATTTCAAGCTCAGTTGACCCAATCACTCAAATCTGGGCACCATTGGAAAGACCTTTCCCTCCTACAGAGTATTAGTGATGCCTTCTCGATTAAATAAAACAATATAAACCTTATTATAGTCATAAAGGTATTTTATTTCAGTTATTTCCAGCAAATACTCAACAATGGAAGTTTAATAACAGCCTGTTACATCAATCATTTGTTCTAAAAGTTGTCTCTCTCGTTGACTAATATCCATTACAATATTAACTTGAGTTACACTTAAAAAATACAAAAAAACAGCAGCACTTTTGGCAGAGATTTGTATCATGAAATGGTTTTCACTTAACTTGTCCACAGTTATGATTTTGCTGAGGAATCTGTTCAAGATTATCCACGGAAACAAGGTTATGTCAGCAAGCAGTGAGTAAGCCCCACAATTTCTGTTTAATATTTTGTTTTGTTTATTTGGGAAGGGGAGAGTGACTAAATTGGGTGGAGCTTATTAAAAGTGGGTGTTGTAGAAGGGGTTATTTCTATTTGTAAATGGGGGGTATTTAAAGGGGGTTAATACGGGGGTATAGGGAAAGGGGTATTTACATTTATATTTCTAAATGGGAAGGGGTGTAGAAAAGGAAGTCTTAGTAATGGGGGTAGTTCTATCTTGAAATCGGGTGTGGGACAATCAACAGAAAGACTCAACACAGGGGATTATTTTAAATGGGGTGGTATTTATAAACTGTGAAATGATTTTTTGAAATTTTTGTTGTTTTATGTTTTGTATTTTGATTTTGTATTTTATATTTTGTATTTGTTTCTTATTTTCGTTACTATTTTTAGAACCAATTGGGAGAACTGTAGAACAATTCTTCCTCAAATGGTTCCTCGTCATTTGGAGGGAAAGCATATGGGATAGCAGGTGGTTTCACTTTGTAGCTACGAAATCTGATTGGTTTGCCATTAATTCGCGAAGGGAGCGTGTGATTGGCTATTTCTTTAGGTCCCCTGTGGATTCGTTTGATGACTCGCTTGATGATCTGCAGAATCTTCACAAAAGAACGGTAGACGGTGTAAGTGAAAACGGCCGCCGTACCTCCAATCATCAGTATGGGAACCAGAACGGTGAGGAAGGGCGCCAGAGATATCACAACCACGCCTTGGAACATGGTAAGCGCTGTGACAAAGATGATTACAAAGGATCCGGATACGATTGTTAAGAAAGCGAGTATGGGGATGAAACCAAGCACTGCGACAACAGCCAGGAATACTCCGATCACAGGATGGTTGTGAATAAACTCCATGGCTTGTCTGACAATCTCCCCGGCTTGACTGGCTCTGCGCATGATCACGGCTTGGTAATTCTTGAAAGTCTCCAAGCAAGTCTCCCATTGGTGGTTGATGGAATGCAGACTTGAAATAAGCCAACTTGGAAACAAAAACTCGATATTTTCGATCGAGACCATGGCGAGAAGGAAAAACTAACAAAAGAAAAAGGAAGATACGATTAGAACGAAACACGTTCGGAGAATGTAAAGTTGTGGAAAATAAGGGGCAACATAAGAAGAATATGATCAGTCTGTTTTGACTTTTATAGAAACAAAAAATATATCAGGAGCCTCCGTTGAAAACAAAATGAATGTCAATTTTCTTTTCTTCTTCCATATGTCATGCTATCAGTGCGCGCAATCTGCAGTGCCCTCTGTATGCGATGCGCTAATAACAGGGTTTTTTCGATAAATTCAATTTGAGTTGCATTTCCAATTTTGAGCGTTTGGTCAGTGTGGTCATATGGTGTGGTCAGATTCAACCTTACCTGTGTATTCAACAGTTCAGGATGTTTCTTCTCTTTTTTCTTTACCGGCGTAGCTATCAAAAAACTTTGCACTTGAAAACGTGGTTTCTTGACTTTGAAACTCGCAAACTAAACGGCGAGAAATGAAATTACGATATTATGATTCATGACGTACGTACAGTTAATTATCCCGTCACCATGTGGCTGTACGTTAAAGCACGCGCGCGCTGTTTTACGTTCATTTTGAATGTGGTAACCATTGATTCCGTTCCTTTTAGTTGTGAGTAATTTGTGATCAGTTTTCTTTACAGCTTCAAGAGAAGATCTAGAGAAAGCGAACAAAACTGCAGCGTGTCAGAAAGTAACGCTTTTTAGAGTATTGTCTTTCGCGCGTTTTCGGCCCTTCTCATAGGCGTTATCCCGTCCTTGATGCGCGCGTTTTCAAACTCTTGCTTGGCGTAGCCGCGTTTTCCCACCCTTAGTAACCTTGTAAGGTACGATTTCCCACCTTTTTCAGGCGCCTTTTCACCCATTGTGGCACGACTTGCATACTTTTGCGTCGTGTTTTGATTGGTTTTTATTTGGTCTGCACATATGCCAATAACGTTTCTACTCTGTTTATATAAGGCCACAACTTACCTTACAGAAAGTGATTTAGTGGCAAGCTCGATCCCAGGCTCCAGCTTTCCTTTCCCTCCTTTGCTCACAGGGGATAGGAGTGGAGTGACAGTCACGTGACCGCAAGGCTTCATGCGTCCAAACGTAACGGAGAATTTGTATGTACTAAGTTGTGGTTGTTGTTTTATCTTTACAAGATCTATAAGAAAGGACACCATAAAATGTCCAAAAATTTGCAGTAAAACCACTCGCCTAACGACCATGACGACTTGTGTTTCTACTTGCGTTTTGAATATATAAAGAGTGTAGACCATGAAAAATCTGGTCGTTTCGTATGTTTGGACTAATTCTCGCCAGCTACACTAGCTAGACATTACACGGAGAACTGCCTGAATTCTCGGTGGTGGGGGCGAGAGTGCTCCCATAGTAGACTTTAAGGGGAGAAATAGACTGTCCACAGCCCTCTACGTTTTCGTGTTTTTTCGATCGATGAGCGCGCGGTGAGAACGGCGAGAGAACTGGACGCCAGCGCAAAACGGAAGAAGCAAGGGGGTGGGGGGGGGGGTGGGGAGCGAAAAAAAATATTTTTCCTTCGCTCGCTTCGCTCACTTCCCGCCCCCCTACCCCCGCGCGCTCGCGCTTCGCGCTCGCTTCGTTTGCTTTTTTGTGTTGAAAAATCGAGAGACTGTGGACAGTTTAGGGGCGAAAATATGGGGGGATGCTTTGGTATTAAACCGGTTTGGCTCGATTCGCATGAGACGCTTCAGGTTGTGTTTACACGAAGAAGAAAGAACGATCGACGTGACGTCACCAAAGACGTCAGAACACAAACCAAATTCCGCAAACATGGCTTCCATGGTGGTGAAGTAAACAATGTTTCTCTCAGGAAAAATGATCTCTAAATCGTGAATAAGCGAAAATTTTTAAAAGTTCAATAATGGGAACTGGAGCTAGTACATCTAGTCGAGAATGGACGGCAGCTGATGAAGACAATGCGACTGTGGAAGATGTTAGACCACGGACTGCTGCAAATGCGAACCTTCCCGCTAACGAAGGCATGACAGGGCTTACGAAATTAGTGGAAGCCAAAAACCGGTTCTTGAAGATCAAGAATAAAGAGAAAAATACGGCGTGCTTCCAGAAACAGGTATTTTGTTCTTTTCTAGGTCCCTGTTAGTATATAATAAAAGCGTTATGAAGGTATTGACTCAGATCAAGAAATGATCTCCAAAGTTTCTCCATAAATTTCCATTTACTGTAATAAGTTTTAATTTGAATGACTTATTCATATGTTTCTGGATTGATAAAATCGACATAGAAACGCCGAGGGATCGGATATTGATAAAAATCTACTTCAGTTCATTCACAGCTGCTGTAAATATTCACAATCTCACAAAAATTGAATAAATTGACTTTGCATCTATTGATCTGCTGCTGAATATTTCTTAATGGCATTAACTCAGATGTACAAAAATTGTGAGGATTTTTCACTGAAAACTGATAATCTGAAAAAAATTAAAAAAATTGGCCAATTTTTTGAAGATGCACTATCCATGATGCAGAACTTATGTGTCAGTCAATTCCAAAACCCAGAGATTCCAACCCTTTTTGAAGGAAAAAAGGGAGTATTTTTAGCGCTGAAGGTGTGCGCCTCTAGGGGGGTCTGGAAGCATGTTCCATCGGGAAATTTTGCAAATTTAGGTTCTCTCAAGTGCCATTTCAGGCATTTTGACATCATTTCTGAGTTATTCTATAAGGTCTTCATTCTTTTCACAAACATTTTTGGTACTTTTCTTTACTTTTGCTACACTCAGATCGCAAAAAGTACTAAAAATTAGCAATTTTTCTCTTGTTTTCAGAATTTCATGATAAATCGGGAGAATCTGATATAAATCGGGAGAGCGGGAGGCAACGCATCAAATCGGGAGACTCCCGATCAAATCGGGAGGGTTGGAATCTCTGAAAACCGGCCATCCCCTCCCCCTGAGCATACCCCAGGCATTTGACTCGAGGTTTGCCCTGTATATCAGGGAATTTGATGCAAAACTTTGCCTGCCAGGTCGGGCATTTGACCATCGAAGAAGCAAGAGTCAGTGGTCGTAAACTAAAGGATTTCATAATCCATTCATTCAGTGTTCATTATATATGACTACAGATGTTTACAGCTTGCATTATTCCACGATTCCACCTCTGTTTTTGTTATGTACAGTATCCTTTTGCCTTTATTGAAAAACATTTAAGTGTGGATTTGTTGTCAGAAGAAAATTTTTTTAATGTTTTATCAATAACGAGGGTAGCAAGGGGGTGTCGTGATCTCCTTTCCTGCACAAATTTTAACTAAATTCACAAATTTTGATTATAGGTACTTGAAACAGCAAAATTCACGAATCACGTGTCTTTCCCAGCTATTTTCACGCGTCACAGTATAATTGTTGCCCTATTTTCATGCGTCACAAACTAATTTTTGCCCTTTTCACGTGTCACACATACCCTTTGCTACCCTCAATAAGGTATTTCAAGAAACCTTTTGCAAATAACATATTTTTCAAGCTACATGAAGTGAAAGTAAACATCAACATTATGTTTGTTTTGTTGTACTTAATAATTTGTATTCGAAATCCGAAAAGGATGGGGAATTTGATGCTCTGTGAAGCCCTAACCAGCAGGGAATTTGACCACAATTCTTTAATAAGTCAAATGCCCGAGCGTTTGCCTGGGAGGGGACATGAAATTGACTGATACATTATTTATTGACTCAGACAACAACTAAGCTCTGCTGAAAAATTTTGTCATGAACTTTATTTGTGTCATACAAATCTTTTATTTGTAGTTAACTTTGTTTTTCCACTCTTTTCCAAGCTTGATGGAACTGACATTATTAAAGAACTATACAAGCGCATGGACCCCACTGTGACACAACCAGACTCTGGCGACATCAGGGGTGATATACAACTCTCTCTCAAATACAACCACAGACAACAACTCTTACTGGTCAAAGTAATCCGAGCTCGAAATCTTGTACCGAGGGACCTAAATGGCAAGTCTGATCCATATGCTGTCTTAGATCTGGTTCCAGATGTGTAAGTATGCACTGTTTGCATTTTTTGTTCAATAAAACATTCACCTAAAAACAAAACACATTCACCTAAAGCTAACAAGTAAAAAATACAGTGATGTGATCTCTCATTTGTTGCACTTAGTCTGTAAATGAATGCAAATTTCGTAATGCATATAATATACTCTGATTTGTTGTTGGTTTAAAATGTTAATACCAGTTTGACATTGCATTTTATTTTATTTTTCCAAATATACATTGTAAACTGACACAACAGCAATAAATAATCTAGCTGGCTTGAAAAAATTTGTCAGTAAACCTTGAAAGTAACTTTGACCAACACCAAACACAACTTTAAAGGACCCTAGTCAGCCACTGCCATAATTTTTCAATGCCACTGAAATGAAAATTGTATGGTGAAGCAAAATCTTGTTGCATTGCTGTAAGTTGTGTACAGTTTCACAGTGATCTCTTTTATTTAGACATGCTCCGCATAAAATATAATACCGAAACTCTGGTATGTAAACAAAAACAAAGGCGTGACTGACTAGGGTCCTTTAAGTACAACTTGATTTGGCTTTCCTCTGTTATTTGAACTGATCTGCATAGCTAGCTTAATTCCAACTAGCTATTGTGAATATCTTTTCCTGCAGGAAAGGAGAAGGGCAGAAAAAGACTGCCTACAAGTCCAAGACCCTCAATCCTGTATTCAATGAGATATTTTCTTTCCAACTGGAGCAGTCTTGCATAGCAGACACTAAGCTGCGAGTGGCTGTTTGGGATCATGACTTCTTTGGTGAAGATGATTTCAATGGTGAAGGTGTAGTGGATTTGTCCAGGATAAGTCTCAACTCAGGAACACATACAGACTGGTTTATACTTCAGCTTGAGGTACATACATATGAGTTTAATTAGGTGTTGGCATATTTTGCACTGCTATGCTTATCCCAGGGGTTTTAGAAGTAGGCGTCGGCAACTGGAAAAACAGGCAGCTGTGATGCTGAGCTTGTGTGTTGTAAACTGATTGCTATGACCAGAGTAAAAGGCGACATATAGTCAATTAGCCGACAGACCTCTGCCAGTCGCTGGCTTGTCTTTAAAACCCTGTAATCAAGGATACTAATTTTGCAAATTCCAACTGGTGGAAAGTTGACCTTGCTGTAAGATTAGCTATCTACAAAGCACAGCCATTGTGTTGAACTTGGGTCAACTGAGAACAGATCCAGATAGTGTCAGCATAGAGGATTTAACTTGACTTGGGACCTCTAGAAATCAAGCCCAGCACCCTTATCCACTCCTGACCACCATTCCACCTTGTAAATTTAAAGAACATTGTGTTTCCCCCTGAAGCCCTGGCCATTGGCAATTCCACACAAGTTTGAAACTTATTAGTGGCGACTTTATTTTTTTTTTGGTCACTCATTGTGATTGACTTGCATAAACTTTGAGTGACTTCTTTAAGAATGGAGTTTTTTCTTTTAAAAACAGAAAATCCAAACAATATTATACGTCAATAACTCAATATTATACAATCAATTATTTATTAATATTAAACTTATATATGCATTGTATTTGTTTACCTTTACACATTTTTAATTTTTAGACTGACTTTAGCATCAGAGGGGAATTAGAAATCAGCCTTGAATATGAAGAGCCTGAAACACTGATTGTAACCATACATAAAGCTTACAACATCAAGGCTGGTAACACTCTGATGAACACGTCTGATGCATTTGTCAAGTGCGCAATATCAGGCACTAATATGCATCATGAGACCAAGGTGTGTTAAGCATGCAAATTCCTTTTTATAAAATTAATAAATGTACTCCAGCAGGTTAGTTTTGCTTTTAATTATAATTATATCAACTTGATAACAATTTATGGTTTGGTTTTGTTCAAAATAAATAGAGGATATTACATGGTTGCGCGGAGATATGAAATTTATCTTCGAGTGTTCAAATCGATATCTCACGAGTGAGCGCAGCGAACGAGTGGGATATTGATTTGAACACGAGAAGATAAACTTCATATCTCCAAGCAACCATGTAATATTCTGTTTATTATATAAACCTACTAATTACGATGTTTTTGACGATTTTCCGAAGATTTCCGACCATTTTCCGAAGATTTCCGAAAATTTTCAAAATGTTGTCCGAAGGTCGTACGAATGTTTCCGAACATTTTCCGAACTTTTCCGAAAATTTCCGAAGATATCCGAAGATTGCCGAAGATTGGCGAGGAAGATCCGAGGATGTTTCGACTTAATATCGATTTTCTTTGGCACATTAAGCATTGAAACAGGGCAAACTTGCCAAAAAATGTTCCGAAATCGATATCTTCACATGTGAAAATAACATGTTATTTTCACGTGTGAAGATATGATTTTTCGTGCGAAAGATTTCCTGGTATTTCACTGATGTTTATATAATAATATAATTTATTTAGCATGAAATGAGGGCACTTAATATTACAAAGAGTCCCTCTATTGCCCATTAATCATTTTGTGAGAAGAGAAACTTTTTAAAGTTAAAACTGTAAATATATCAGGTAGTAGACCCTCAGTTGTGTTCTACTAAAAATACGCAAATGATTGGTTCTCACATTGTTCTTTAAGGCGGTTTTCACTTGAGTGTCAAAAGTAAATTGCGTTTGCTTTGGTTTTGCATTACTACTTTTAGTGATTGGCTTAAAAATCTCGTGCCACTTTATCAGCCAATCAGACTTAAACCAAAACCAATCGTGACTCGCTCGCGCACGTTTTCCCTCGCTTCGTGCCGGCTACATGTATTTGCTTCGAGTTTTGATTGGTTCACTGGATTGTCTGTGTCCTTTGTGATTGGCCAGAGTAATTACTTTGGTTTTGGTTTTGCGACACTCAATTGAAAACTGCTCTATTCACCGATAGACACAGTTGCATGCAAGTTGATTTTAAAAGGGAGAATATTCTTGATTTTTGGCTTAAATAATTGTACATAAAATCGTAGGGTTTGGACAGCAATCCTTGTGATTGTCTACTCAGTAAAACAATTAGGTAGACTACTCCCCTCATTTTCTATGAGCGATAGTCAACTAGACTGTGCCTCGTTGAGTCTAGTCTCAAAAAGTGGCAGTTTTGGTCTCAGTCTGAATTTTGTACTGGCAGGTGATTATGGGACTTGATATACCTGCCAACATTTTCTGGGTCAAAGGTGTGAGATTTTTATCCAGTGAGTGCCAGGATTTCCGAAGAGGATACGACCATGTCTGAAGTTTTCCGAAGACGTCTGAAGTATTCTGAAGAAATTTTGAACATATCCCGATCCCAGTCTTTGGACGTGTTTTGCTAAACACAACCTCATTCCCAATTCTTTTCTTGTCAAAACTCTGAGATTTTGGGGAAAGTATCGTCATTTACTCATTTTACATGGATTTCTCGTTTCTCACATTGGTTTGAGTTTAGATATTTTGGGAAAGTGTGTCGGTTATGGTTGTAATAACTCACAATTTTCAACTAGGCGTGAGAATTGGTTCGTAAGTGTGAGTTGGCGTGAGATCGAAGTTTTCAACTCGCAGGCGTGAGACTCACGCCTAAGGCGTGAGAGTTGGCAGGTATAACTTGATCTGTTCTCTTCATTGCTTGTAGTTGCAGTGCTCAGCCAACAGGAAAAATTGAGTTCAATTTCATTTCAATTCCATTTCGTTTTAGCTTCATTTGATTTTTTCCTTTGATTTCATTTCATTTGATTTGATTTTTTTCATGTTTGTTTCAATTTTATTAAGTTAAAGTAAAAAAATTAAGAAAAGTTTAAATTATTTAAATTTTTATATTTGTCTATGTGAAAACCTAAAAAAGGAATCGCCAGCCATCAAACACCATACACTTGTTTATTATTTAAAATGACCATTGAATACAGGAACTCACAGGTTATGCACAATGAAATATATTGTACCATACTCTCCCATACAAAATCTCACATCGATAACAAAAATCGTTCTAATTATCTTCAGGTTGTGAGTGGATCCCTTTTTCCAGAATTTGAAGAAACATTTGAATTCACAGTTCCACAAGAAGAATTTTCCTCAAGGTATGACTTGTTTTTTAGTATTATTTTTGTCTTCATAATTTTCTAGTGCGTTTTTTGGCATACCGTAAAATTCTGGTTATAATAAGTCTTCTGCTTATAAGACCCCCTGGTTATAGGACTATCTTCCTGGAAACAAAAAAAATACATCTGGTTATAAGATATAAGAGATATAAGATCTTCTGTTTACAAGCCCATCCAAACTCCCCTACAAAGTTGCATAAGCCCAGAGTTTATTTATAACTGGAATTTTACGATATTTGTGTCAACAATAACAAGACAGACAAGTGGAAAGTGTTCATGTGCTCCTCATCAAAGTCCTGCTGCATCATGCAGGTGTATACCAAACTCTAACCTTTTCGGTTACAGGCTGTCAGGTCTCGACGTCGCTTGCCCTTTGGTAATCCCAGGAAATTGCATTAATTTTGTATGAAATTTCAAGCAATTTATGACAGCTACTAAACACATTTGTGGGAGTTGCCTAATAGTACAGTTAGCATACTGGACTCCAAATCGAGTGATGCAGGTTGAACCCCAAGCTGGTCCCCAGTCACTGCATTGTCTTCTTGGGCAAGACACTTTTTTATCATCATCATCATCATCATCATCATCATCATCATTTATTTGCCACTTTAGAATTAAACATACAAAATAACTTAAATGGATAGGGCGAGGAGACCTCCAAGAAACCACAAGGCTTATGGGGGAGGCCACCTCGGGTTAGCAATAAGTTAGTAATTTCGCTGTGAATGTGCAGTTAGGCCAATTTCAGACTCGTTTTATTAGAAATTTAATTTACTCTCACAGTGCGTCTCTCTGCTTAGGTGTATAAATGAGTACCAGCAATTAAAATGCTGGAGAATAACCCTGCGATGGACGAGCATCCCATCCAAGAGGAAGTAGAAATACTCCTACTGTCGATTGCATCTACCTGTGAACGCACGCGCTAAAAACATGTTTTCAAATGACGTCAAACGTCTGCGTTTCAGGTGTCAAACTTTGAAGTTTAGCAGACCATAACGGGAACTTTTGCACTCAAAATACTCACCATAAAGACTGAGTACGGGCGAAACTTTACACTAGAAATGATTCAAGTGAACCTGTGTATGCATATCGACACATATCAGCATCAGTTTCTCAGAAGAAGTCTCTATATCTAATCTTTACGCCATTTAGAAACCGGAATGTGTTGAACTTTCGACACGAGAGTTGCCGTTACGGTCTGCTAAACTTCAAAGTTTGACACCTGAAACGCTGACGTTTAACGTCACGTGAAAACACGTTTTTAGCGCGTGCGTTCACAGGTAGATGCAATCGACAGTAGTGTATTTATGCTACGAAAACCAGAGATAAGCGCAGGTCTGGTGGGCCACTAGCTAGGCTCAAACATAGGCGATAGTCTTTTAACTTAAAATGTTGTCACTCAACACTCTTGTGGTTGTTTTGACAGGGCTTTACTGTTTCACATGTTTGACAAAGAAACTATTGGCAGCAATAACTCACTGGGACAAG
This sequence comes from Oculina patagonica, assembly GCF_052425735.1. Classification (NCBI taxonomy): domain Eukaryota; kingdom Metazoa; phylum Cnidaria; class Anthozoa; order Scleractinia; family Oculinidae; genus Oculina; species Oculina patagonica. The sequence goes on from NC_135762.1 coordinate 7,931,098, forward strand.
TCAACATAGAATTGAAGTACCTTGACTTGGACGAGCCAATAATTAGAAAGCGCTACCCTCTGGCTGATCTGGTAGGTTCTTCCCCGTTTTTCATCCGTCATTTGTTTTCATTTATTTATTTATTTTTTGCGTTTAGCGTTTCCATGCATGTCTGAGGTTAAACAACTTGGTTGTGATTTCTAAAAAGAACTAAAAAAAACAAGATTCATCCAGAGATTCATCACTTTCACTAGTTAGCATTGCTTTCCTAATGAACCCCGTTTAAGGGGGACTCCCCCATATGAAAGGGACAAGGATGCTCTTCAGAAAATTTGAATTACCAGTAAACCCTTAAAGGAGACCAGTCTGGGCGTGGCTCAGGCTTTTTGACCCCTAACAACCGGCCTAAACAAGATGTTGACGGCTATTTGTACCCCTAAGGGAGACGATGAGCATCCTGTTCTATTCATGTGGGAGAGCCCCACCCCGGGGTAATGAGCTACATTATGACGTGGGGAAGGAAAAATCTTCCAGCCCTGCGCAGGAGCGGAAGATTGTTCCCTTAGACCATCCTTTCCTACCCTAGTCTTGAAGCGTTTGTGACTTTGTTTGTTGATATTATATAATATAATATTATATAGGTTATTTTGTTTCTGACGAGCTTTCATTTATTTGTGGTAGAAAAATGAATCTTACAAGAGAGCAGAATGGGCTCAGAACGCAGTAGCACAGGAATTCAGAGAGGCCATGTATGCGCATGCTTTGTACAGACATCCGCTGTTCTTGCGTGGCATTGAAACAAAAGGAAGAAAGGTAGGACAAACAAAAGCGACACCGGCTCTTTTCTTTGTAGACCTGAGATTTAATAAATTGCTTGGCAGCTTTGCATCCTTACAACTTTACTATCCCTATTTGAACTGCTGCCATCTCATGGTCAGTTCTTAAGTTAATGGTCAAACAGTTCATAGTGTTTTGCATCCCTTTGGTTACCAAGAGTGCATGATCAATAGCTTATATCTCCTTACACGGGCGATACACTGTACTGTTGACAGGTGAAGAAAATCATCAGCCACCAACCTCTGATATCAGAAATATCATCAGAGATTTGAACTGTCATTTAGCTCTGCGGGGAAAACGTAGAATCTTTCTATTGGATGACGGTTTCCAAAGGGCTAACCCTCAAACCTCAGAGCAGTTTGTACCAATACACAAAAAACAGTTTCTTTTAGAAACTAACTTTCTGATCCGTTTACTGTTCATTTTTCTTGTGGAAGGATCTTTCTGGGCTGTTTTGACCTCTCTATCCCTTCATCTTTCTGTTTCTTGTAGATGTACTCACTAAGCAGTCGGAGCGCTGGTTCCTCTGCCAAAGTGTTCTTGGTCAATGGCATACCTGGCTGAACTAACCTAAGCACGTCCAGAAGATTTGATTCAGTAGTTGGCATAGAACTAACAAACTTTAAAATCCGTACATACTTTTGACTGATTACAGCTCCTCGCCCCTCCTGTTTTGCACTGGCATCTGATTCTTCTCGGATCAGTGGAGGGAATTCAAACTTTCTGTAGAAAGATAGTATTTTAAATTTATTTATTAGTAAGTAAAGTAAATCAAGGAACGTTTTGAGCTGGCAATTCAAGTTGCGTAATTTGGTTAAGTAATTTGGGAAAGCTCTCAACTGGCGCGAAGTCCCTTTGTACATAGTTGTTTATACGTCTTTAACTCGTAGGTACAGTCAGAGACCAGGTAGACTTGGACATTTTATATTTTTTACTCAATTTGTAAGCATGAACGGTATTTTTTAGGGTAAATTCGATTATCACTAGCTATAGAGGTAGTGCCACCACAGTCTATAGGTGTAAATATAAAAGTTTCGTCTGTAGTCCTAAAGTATTTATTTTCATCGTTTTTATTTATAGCCACTAGTTCTAATAAAAAAAATTACATTTGTAACATAGTCGGCTTTTTGTTCTTGCATGGTCTTTCCCATCCTTGCTTTGGCAAAAATCTCTACCACTACTTGTTAACCTCCTTGTTGTCTTGTTAGAAAAGTAAGGATTAAAGTTAAAAAGGTAAGAATTAGTGATTGCGTGGGAAAATTTTAGAGCAGTGATTCGTAAAAATGATCACGACCAAATTAGTAATGATAGAGCGGTTTTCAGTTGAGTGTCGAAAGTAATTCGCGTTTGCTTTGGTTTTGCATTACTACGCTTAGTGATTGGCTTAAAATTCTCGGGCCACTTTCTCAACCAATCAGAAGTAAAATCAAAGTCAAGCTTACTTCTTCCCGCGCTTCGTCCCGGCTACACGTATTTGATTGGTTCACTAGATTGTCTGTGTTTTTTTTTTTTTGATTGGCCAAAGTGATTAGTTTGATTTTGGTTTTACGACAGTCGATTGAAAACCGCCAGCCTATCTGCCCAGCGAACCTACGTTCGTTTTCCTGGCTTTTTACTGAATTATCGGTAACTTTTTTTAACTCCCAAGTTTGTCGAGGCTCTAATAAGTGCTGTCATTATTATTTCTTATTTTACTGGAGATGTGACCTACAAACATGCAAAACAGAGATATGGCGCCTAAGATATCACGGCTTTTTGACAGGAACCAAAAACAATAAATCAAATCATTCATGAGCGAGATTTGAATGAGCAAACAGCTCGAGGTCTTGTGATATATGTTGAACGAGATGTAAGATATTGAAAAAGATAGCCCGTTTTTATTTCGTTTTATCACCCAGCATTTATCAAAGCAATGGTCTAATTGCTTGTCTAGGGAGGCAAAACAAATGTTGCGTTTGTGCTCGTGCAATTTTGCTGTTTTATTTCGAAAGATACTTTGGAGCTATTTACTTCCTAACGCATTCAGAACCTTCTTAATGTAAGTTTTGCTCAACGTTTCCCATGAAAGATTTGTCACCGGTAGAAATTTTACGTTGCTTTTTTTTTGTAATCTTCGCACATGCATGTTGGCATTTTTCACCTCTCGAAACAACCTCGAACATATTTTGTTCTGTAAAGAAAGCAGAAGCATAAACATTCGAAATGTCGGTTAAAAAAAACAGTTGACTAAACAGCTTTCAATTTTTATTTTAGAGTTGATTTTTTAAATAAACATTTGGCCAACTTTCATTACATCCCAAGAAAGTACCGTTAGCAGAACAAAACCTCACCAGAAAAAATCACTGAATGTCTCAGTAGGTGGGCAACAAGCGAAGTATCCACCAGGCGACTTGTTGACTACTAAAGGAATATTCCAGCATTTTTTTGCTATTATTTTCCAATAAAATATTACAATACATGTATTTCGCGATGTAGGCAGGTAACCCTCTCGCAGCGGGTGGCAACAAAAGAGGTGTCCACTGGGCGACATTTTGTCTTCTTTAGCAGAATATTTAGTCACCGTCCACGTTGATTCCCACGGAGCCACAACAATGGAACAATAAATCGCGATCTTGTTAACTTCGTCTCCGTGGGTGGGCAACAAAGAATTGTCCACTGGCCGACATTTTGTCTTTTTTGGTTCACTGACCTGCGGGCAAGTTGTTTAATAATTGTTTGACTCGTTAACGCCACGCTCATCTTGTTAATCAACCGAGCGATTACTCAGGTGTTTTACAAGGTTAAATAAAGGCTTCATTTTTTTTTCAAACACGCGTTTGTGTACTTTTCAATTAGTGCACAAAACGGCCTGTTGCGTCAAAATCCGGTTTAAGTTTTGTAGCTCCTCTTTTGACTCAATATTCCTTATTAATTGTATTAGTTGAGTCAACTCATGGTAGCTCGCGTTTTCTCAGATGTCACCAATATAAAGTATATTTACCAAAACTAATTGTAAATTTATCGGGCAGGTACGAGGGTTTTTCAAGGCGACTTGATTTCATACTAATCTAGCCTGTTCCAGGCTCTCGGTAGTTATGGGAGAGCGAATAACGCGCGCGGGTGAGTGAGGAAAAAATGAGGCAGGACGACGACGTTTTTTTCCTCCCTCGCCCGCGTTTTTCGCTTTCCCTTTCCCTAATACTAATCTGACGTTAATTATCATCTTTGAGATTAATGTTCTTAGATAATCAGCGTTAATGGAGAAGCAAGATAAAATGCCAAATGCTATAATAAGTTAGCATATTTAGTCTTTGTTTCTTTGCTGTAAGGGTCAGTTTAACATTTATTCGTAATATATCAAGTATTTTAATATATATCAAAGTATTTTTCAAGGTCTACAAGAGATTAGACACCTCGCATCGGTTTGTTCGCTGTGGTGTTGCTAATCTTAAAGTTTTCGATAACGATAAAACCGTTTATTCTTTATCTTCTTGATTTATGGCTGATTATAAAAAATCAATTCCTCGTATACCAGCCAAAAGTATTTTTTTTGTTTTAAAGGAAATTTAGTGCAAAAAAAAAAACTGTTTTTCAATACAGTTTTGCTTGCGATCGAGCCAGAATTGCCAGTCCCGCAGTTTCGCGATCGTTTATAGACTTTATTTTAATCAGTACCAACTGCAGATAAAAACAAAATGATACTGCGTGTTATTGTAAACCGTTTCTTAAACCCCTCGTCCTTCATGTTTCAACTCAACAGACTAGCAAAACAAATCTCTATTCGTGCGGCACTCTTTGTTTCATTGTGAAAAGCTCAGCGACCACAACAAATTAGCCAGTTAGTATTCAGTTTTTGTGCTATCTTTTAACCGATCTCGGTAACATGGCGATATATACATCTTAAAACAAAAGGAAACTGCTCTAGTGTTGAAAGCGGTGTAAAACAATTATTTAATAAACGTTATCAAGTCTTGTTCATCAAATTAAAAATCAAGCATCAACAAAGTTATCGGTAAAAATGATTTGTCTATCAGATTCCGCAAATGTTAAAGGTTGCCATACTTTGGTAAGCGGAAGACAAAGGTAAATTCTAATCAACGAAAGGTTTAATTTAAAAGATGACTTCTATTGTTTTTCATAATTTCAGCAAAAAACAAACTGTTAACAAATAGTCTTGGCCAAGCGTTACGAAAACAACTGTGGTTTTCATTAGAAATGACATCAACCCTGATTTGTTTTGCAAGTACGGTAATAGCGGTGCCGATTTCACAGCCAAAACACAAGCGAGTTGTGAACAATAGATGGAAGAGCTCTCTGTTTACCAAAAGACTAGCCAAATATTTACCAACAGGCTAGAATCAATACAGCCAAACTCTCATCTTCAAATTGCATTAGCGGAGCAGCTGTATAAATCCATTCCGCAAACACATTTCGAAAGTAAACAGAAGAATAAATCAGTTTGCACTTGAGGGCACGTGTTGGTAACCACAAGAAGGCCTTGAATGGCGCGTTTTCAAATGACGCAGTTAAATTTATTTCTAACTGTTAAAAGATTTTCAGCCACTTCTTTCGTTCTTGGTCTTTTTTATACCTTCCTTTTTCAAAGAAAGTTAAAAAAACACACGCACAAAGAATGAGTATTAGGCGTTTATTAACTGGCTGTAATCGCAAATCTTTCAGCATATACAAATTGAAATTGACTTCCAGTAGTTAAAAGCGCCTTTCGACAAGATTCAATCGACAAATCTTTTAAAATCCTTTTAGAAAAAATAAAATAAAAATACGTGACAGTTTAATCACAATATAATAACTTTTTCACCTGGCCTTGTTGACCGAATGAAATCGGAAAACCATTTGGCCTCTGGCTTTTGTTTAATTATAATTAATCTTTTGATTTGACTTAAGAACTCAGCTGCCGTCAGCTAAACATGTTGACATAAACACCAAAAAAAAGCTTCAACAACTAAAAACAGCGACGCTTTAGATTGCAGTAAAAAATAAAGTGTCTCTAGTTGTTTACATGACTAATGGTTCTACCACATGTACCCTTCACTTGCTTACAAACATCATCAAACTTTGGTTCAAACTCCGCAATTTTTTTTTTCTTGGTCTTTTTTTCACTTTTTGTCTTTATTTGGCCACCCATATATGTCCACTAAAGAGGATTCACAGCAAATTTCAACAGATTTAGTTGATAATTTTTCAACGGATTCCATTTATATTATGAGTTGCTGATAGTTGGAGAAAGCGTGTTTTTCGTGGACAAGGCGTCACACGCGCGTGTTTTGTGACTGTATCTCGCGTGTACCCACTTTGAGCTCGATTTTCGCAGACTTTGCGTCCTATGTACGGTCTAGGCTCATTCCTAACACTTGTTGCTTATGTTACCTTTCGAGATAACAAGGTAACAACTAGTTATAGAATACTTCAGACCTGTTTAGTTTGAAAGCCCGCGTACCCCACCGCAGAATCCCGCGGGTGCCCTTGCGCGTTCCCGCGCGTAGTCCCATTAATATTGTTTTCTCGATCGTAAGAACGACTAACTACGGCTTTCTAAAATATTTTCGGAAAGGTAAACAAAACAACGGGCTATTTTTTGAGTTTTAAACAGCTGCAAGACTAGTGGCATTTATTGTGTTTAAAATAACTTCGAATTACATTTTGAGTGTTTGTGTGGCATTTGAAGCTAGTATATGAAGACATTTAAGACTTCAACAGCTTCGGATCTCAATTACGCTCCAAACAATACAAGCAAACAACACAAAGCCAAAAGAACAACCCAGCTCTTGAAGTACAGAAGAGATACAGTGAGTAAAGTTGATACAATTTACTAAGCACTCGCTTGAAGTTCTTCCGCTTTTGTTATAAAAAAAAAAATACCGCGTGTTTTATTCGCTCAGTGTTTTCTTGTTGAACTGATCCAGTTGCGGCAAACTGACACAACTGTTTTTGACTAGTAGGACATAACAAACCAAAAATATAATAAAGTCTGTCTTCACAGATTGTGGGAATATCTGTACAAATAATCATACATTCTTCCTTTAATAACTTTTTGCAAAAAGTGAAGCATGCACCATAAAATTTCCATACCAGATCTATATTTCAATCAAATTCAGTCGTAAGTTAACCATGTTTGCAATCACCGATCCAGAATTTGATTGCGTCTGATAGCTGGAAAAATTTCTAAATTTAGCCTTTAAGGACAAACATTAGCTCTCGATTTGCATATTATATAAGAACGTGCTTTTTGTTATTCACTTATCACTTTCCCCTGATGAAGGCTTTAGTTTAAGCCGAAACGTTGGGACATTGCGGATATTTTACGAACATTTTACAACAATTTTTAACCAGAGTAACGTTTTTATTTTCTTAATGAATCAACCACCTGGTTACAGGTCCATTTTTAAAAAAACATTTTGAAGGTGTTTGTATTCGATCACCGACCCAATAAAATTGGGTTCAACTGAAAGTTCGTTTCTGTCCGATCGGCAACGTCCTGACAGAAAGGAGAAGAAGAGGTCCTGATCGAAAATAACAGGTTCTCACTACAGGGGTTTTGTCATCTTCATCAAGTCCCACCCATGGATAATGGTTTAGTTTCAGACCAGAATCAGTCTTTCCAACGCAAATGCTTTGTTCGGCTTTTCTTTTTCTCTTCCTGTCTCTTTTTTTAAAGACATATGAACCATAATATCAATAGTGATTAGACTAAAACTACAGCATAGAGCGGTTTTCACTTGAGTGTCGAAAGTAATTCGCGTTTGCTTCGGTTTTGCATTACTACGCTCAGTGATTGGCTTAAAAATCTCCCGCCACTTTCTCAGCCAATCAGAACTAAAACCAAAACCAATCGTGACTCGCTCGCGCACGTTTTCCCGCGCTTCGTGCCAGCTAATATGCATGTATTTGCTTCGAGTTTTGATTGGCTCACTGGATTGTCTGTGACGTTTGTGATTGGGCAGAGTAATTACTTTGGTTTTAGTTTTACGACACTCAATTGAAAACTGCTCTAATATTAATAGTGATTAGACTAAAACTACAGCATATACGATCGAATTCCGGCAGATTTCCCTTTCAGTTTTAACCTCCAAGGAAACAGAGAGATGGAACCCACAGAAATGACCTCGCTCCCAATGTGTGGCTTCATAGCTCAGTTGATAGAGCATTTCACCAGTATCGATTCCCGTTGAAGCCATGCATTTTTGTCAGGTTTCCTAGCCCTAATTGCTTAAATTGGTGGACTCACCGTGAGGATTGCGACTCATCGCTTGTGTCTCTCCTCCGTATAAATAATTTCATTTATTCTGTTATCTATTCCTTCATTAGAAAGACAGAACCCACAAAAATGACCTGTGTAAAATGGAAATTGGCTCAAAAAATCTGGAGTTCGAACAATCGGGGGTTAAATTAGTGTTCGACTGTGTACTTTCGGTTCGAGTTATCAAGAAGATGGAAAAATCGGGATTCACGCTGTAGATTTTGTAAACAATCTAACGCGGCTCAAAATGTAACTTAAAATTACGTAACTTCGAAATTTTACGTATTAATTGGACTTTGGCCATACATGGGTGCGTTGTTTAATGTATTTGTCCTTTTAAGAAGTGCTTCTATATATAGGCTGTACAAGGGTTCGAAATCCGGAAGGGGGTCCACCTGACCCACCAGAAATATCGAGTAGCACCATAGTAAGCCAGTTCCTTTAGGCCCAGAAACCTTGAAAAGGTCAATAACAAATTGAGTATACAAAAGACAAATTCTGCTTTTAACACCAAATGCTGAAACTTTATTAGATGTTCACAGATGTTTACAGGTATTACCAAATTCGTGAGAACTTTACGTTATTACAGCAGAGAATTAAAGAGTTACATAACCATCTTACGTAGTATCAAGAGAACTGCTAAATTGTTTGCTTAGTCAAAATTATTTTAAAATTGTTTGATTTGCCCTTAAATGTTTTGCACTATAATCAAGACTCACTCAAACTCAATCCGACTCGGAAAAAACATTCCGGGACCCACCTGGGCAAGTAGTAAGGGCGTGGGGGATAATCATAAAACGATCTGAAAAGTCGCCATGGCTAACGGTCGGTCAAAAAGACTCAAAAATGAAATAGAGTTCTCACTTGTTTATTTTCTTTTATTGTTTAACTGCACTATAATTAATACTCCCTCAAACCACAGTTAATAGTCTTAATAGAGGGAAATAGTTAAGAAGCCCAACAAACATAAAATGAGCAAACAAAGAGGCCAAGAGTTAGGTTGGGAGGTCCATGACAGAGCACATCTTTTGTTTTGCGCTCATACACTTATGCACGAGTTACGTAATCGAATGTTTTTTATTGGTTAGTTGCATGAACACTAGCCTGAATTTCAGACATCCCTCTGTGGTCGCCTGCTTATGGGAAGCAGGCGACCACAGAGGAATGTCTGAAATTCAGGCTACATGAACACACGTAATCACATATTGTATTTTGTCAGATTTTGTGCAGGGTCAACCCCAAAATAGCGAACAAAAACCTACAACAAAGAACTTTTCCGGGCTTCATCATTTCCCATTGTTAACTACGGTATGCTCAAATTCCATCTGGCTTGGAAGCAAACATTCTAGGCAGGTAGTCAGGGCGTGGGGTTAATTTAAATGATCTGAGAAGTCGCCATAGCGAACATCGGAAAAGGCTCTCACTAGTTTATTTTCATAGCTTTGATCGTTTAACTATTTGTAGGTCTCCAAGCGAAAGGCTATACAGGGGCGATTCCAGGATTTTTCTTAGTAGGGGGTGTACCACTAGGAATTTCTAACTGATTTTTTTAAGCAGAATACCAGTTGTATTAGAAAGCTGCAGGTCATCTCAGGGGGATGCGTACCCCCTGCACCCTCCCCCTAGATCCGCCCCTGCTATACTAGAAGAATATCGACCTTACGTCATGATCACATCGAATGCAGTGAGGTCAGAACAGAAAAGACCGAGGGCCGATAATGTCCCAGCACGGTCCCGAGCAAGCTTGGTTAATAAGAGATTTATTACACGACTTTGAAAAAATGCTGCAAAAACTTAACCCGGTCCAATACTTAGAAAATTTTAAGCCAGCAAAATTGAAAAGGGCGCGTGTAATAAGCTTACATAACATCATGCCAGCGTGGGGCAAACTGTTTACAGTTTCCAAAATATTTTGGGCAAGAAAAAATTTACAACATCCTGTTTTTCGAGTTGGTGTAGTGGTGGCGTTTATTATATTAAAAATAACTCAGTTCAAGTGATCAGTTTTGAGTGCCTTTGTCAGTTTTATGTGCGGCTAGTTCATAAACCTTGGATCAGAGCTACACTGCAAGCAATACAGGGCCAAAAAGAGAGTTAGCGGTTAAAGTAGAGGAGGTCTGGTAAGTGAACCTATTTTTAGGTTTTCTCTCGTTTAACATGTAGAACAATTACGTGCTCTTGAAAAAATTGCCAACATATATTGTGTTTTGTTGGTCTTCTTGTATAAAAATCTCCCTGCTGATCAGTGGTTCGAACACACGATAAGCGCTTTACTTGTTGAACTGAATTTTACTGAAAACTGAGCCAATTGTTTGCATTCTTGAGCCTATTTATTGATCATTTATATCACTGATTTAAATTCAGTGAATTTAAATATTTATTGTCGCTTCTTCGCTTTTTCCAGCCGTTTCAGTCAGTCAAGAATTAACACATTCGATATCTCTGAAACAAACCGTCGATGTTGTTACAGAATCGTCTGTGACAGAAATGTACTTATTCCTGTTTTATTCTCGCCTATCGAGCCAGAAAATCTCGTCCCTTGTTCGTTGGCTTATTCTCCAGTTGATCATATTTTAAGTCCCCCTCCCCCAAAAAGCCCATGTGCTTAGATTTAATCTAATGGATGAAACGTTTCTTCCAATTGTAAACTGCAGATCTTGTTTTTGCATTTTATGTCGTTGGAGAATAAACCTTAATTTCATTTGACGACATGTGGAGCATGTTTTGTGTTCTATATCTATATCGTCATGTTTTGAGTGTTTTATCAAACAATATTGTTAGGTGCACCTAAATTTTTTCATTGGCAAAATCGCTTTCAAAGATAAGTTCAATCATTTTGGACGCGCAAAATTCCAAAAGCCGGGCTTGTTATCATTGCTTGTATAATAGTGTCTATTATAGCACCTTTATCCACTTGAAGCTTTTTTTTATCCACTAGAAGTTGGTAAAGGTAAATTAAAAACCATAGCGAATCTGGAAAGGTCACCATTTTAAGTTTATAGAGCGGTTTTCACTTGAGTGTCGAAAGTAAATTGCGTTTGCTTTGGTTTTGCATTACTACGCTTAGTGATTGGCTTCAAAATCTCGCGCCAGACTCACCCAGATCAGTCCCCGTGCTGCGCCCCCGCCAGAACAACACGAAGAGATTCTTATCTACGCCGGGGTAAAAATCTCCCGCCACTTTCTCAGCCAATCAGAACTAAAACCAAAACCAATCGTGACTCGCTCGCGCACGTTTTCCCGCGCTTCGTGCCAGCTACATGTATTTGCTTCGAGTTTTGATTGGTTCACTGGATTGTCTGTGTCCTTTGTGATTGGCCAGAGTAATTACTTAGGTTTTGGTTTGACGACACTCAATTGAAAACTGCTCTAAGCGCAAGCTTTTTTAAGTTGTTAACTTTTCCCCCTAATAAGAACCACTCTTCTCCTTGACAACAAGGTGCGTGTGTATACCAAAAGGCCACGCCTCCATAAAAGAGCACCTCTTCCACTTTTCAATGGCTGAAGTCCGCGCCTTAATGTTTTCTACTTGGAGCTCGTTTCAATTTCCGCCTCATTTTTGTTGGAGTACCACGTTGACGCCTGTTAAAGATACAAAACATAAAACAATTTGGTGAATATTTATCACTGACACATGCGTGCAGAGGAATACACTAAAGTTATTTTGCGTGAATGAGACCGAAAAACATTTTTTTGGTCACAATTTCGCCCTTCTTTAAATGGCTGATTTCGCCAGAGTAATTGATTAGATTGTTCTAGGCCTCAATTGCCTTTTAATAAGTCAATTTGCTTCAATTAACCGTCGGACTAGGAAAGGGGGGCGCAGAGATTGTATGAATTCATGTTCCTCTCCCCACCCGGGTGAGGAGTCAGCCTGATAAATGTACTACAAGGGGAACAGCAATATTTCTAATCGCTCCATACTACGGAAAGCAGAGTTTTAACATGTGACGCTTAAATTCTAGGTCACTTGTCTATAGAGCAAGGCTTTTAAGCTGAGAAAACTTGAGCCAAAAAAATAACATCGAGGAATGCTACACACAACATTGTTTATAAATCGGCGAATGTTCTTCCAGCTTATCTACACAAAGTCATGGCACCTTGAATAGATTATGGGAGCGTGCGAGACTTGTTTATTGTTATATAGTCGGCGTATCAAAAGAAGATCTCGATTTAATCATCTAAATAGTGATAGACAAGATTTGCCTGCGAGACTTCAGCGAGACAGAACCGGGAAAGCCTTCACGTAGAAACAGCGCTTTCGAGAAAACGCATTCAGGGCAGAACATAAAACAGCCAAAGAATTTCAAACCAGTTCGTGAGTAAATTTTAAGAGGAAGTACTTCAAGTATTTTCTGTTTTTATTTTGTTTTCTCAATTCTCCACTCAGCGTTTCCTGTTGTTTTTGTCTTTGACGTGTTACAGTCTTGCTCAAAATTGTAAAGTATTCAGTGGGCGCAACAACAAACAACGACAAAACATTTCCTTTGTCAGCACGTACAGTTTAACCTTTAACTCCTAAACTGATCCACTTTTAAAATCTCTTTACAGTACTAATACTTTTTCAGCACAAACGGGTTAGGAGAAAAGTGGCAATCATCAGCTCGGCGAGATTGAGAGATTGTATTGATTTATCACGAATTCTCCGCACTGTATTTAACACAAATTTATGGTAGTTTGTAAGGAAAATTAACATTTTGAACTCAGAACTGAAAAACGTTTTACAAAAACGACGTCATAGCCTGATGGCTCGACTTGACGCATTTACTCAAAATTTTACAACTTCTTTTTTCTTCCAGTATTTAAAACCATCATTCAAAGGTTTCCAAAAATATGAATAAGCTAAAACGGAAAGCAAAATGTTTCCAAATAGAAGGAAATGCGCAAGAAATGGGGACGGAAATCAACAACTACGCCCATTAACATCTTATTGACTTCCTCAGTCACCTTTAACCAGCTATATTTTTTTTTATGCCCGCTTTATATGTATTTACTCGTGAAATCGATATTTCCCATTGGCAGAGTTATCAAATCATGGAAAACTTCTAAATTTACTTCCGTATCTCTACTGAAAAACCGTTATAACCTACACAGTCAGTCTGTAAACAGCTTATCCACATAACCCTCACTTTACCCAATCTCAGTAATTCTCGTTGTATGATTTTAATATTTCGCATTGCTTCACCTCGCCGACTTTTTATTTTGTTGTTTTAATAAATGGAATCCTTCCACAAAAACGCACGGCACGTAAAAGGGTTTTCCTGCCAAGTTAAAAGAGTTTGGCGTGAGTTTTTATTTTGTCTAGCTGGAGCAAGTTGTCGCCTTCGGAGAGATGGACTTGTCAAAGAACTTGAATGTCTTGGACATGGGGTCAAACGTAAGGAATTTTCGTATCAGTTTCCACTAATTTTGGAAAACTTTTCCGATACCGTGGGAAAACGGTCTGGAAAATTAGTAAACAGCAATTCTATTTGCATGGATTTGAAGAAGCCATTAAAATTTCGAAGCTGTTTGTGGGGTTTCAAGCCAAAACAACATTTTTGTTTTGATTTTTTTACAGATATCCGTTTTCCTTAACAACACGGAATCTTTGATCTTGAAGGGTAACCTTCGAAACCGCAGGTTTCAGTGGCTTCATCTGGGAAATATTAAACTGTTTTATTTTATGAAGTAAGCATTTTATAGAAAGAAAGGCTGCAAATCTATTTTTTGAAATATATTCTTCTCATTGAGTTAAAACTCCCAGTGAGTTTTAAGCTATAAGTGGGCGCCGGCAGCACTTCTACGCAAAGATGTAAACTTCATTCAAAATTCTGTCTTACAAATTGCTACTGTAAACTGATGACAGAAAAAAATCTGATATGAAAAGATTTTTACTGATTAATATGAAAAAACCTCGAGGTCTCTGTTTAATATACCGCCTTTCAGCCCCATGCTGAAAAAAATAATTATATTAAAAATATACTTTTGTAAAAAATAAATACAATTTTCTCCTTACTCATTTCCTTGTCTATCAAGACGGTATTTCTCAGTTGATGATTTTCTGTTTTCTCATTACCTACCTGTTTGACCATGTGCTAGTACTGTAAGGAGAAACGAGGTCCTGATCGTCTTTGGGACGTGAATGGTCACCTGACTTCTTTTATGTGTGTCTTAATCGAGTTTAAAAGTGTACCAACATTTGTTTTCTATTATTGGACGTTTACGCCGCCGAGGAGCAAAAGAGAAAAAAAGTTTTTCCAAGTTAAAAACTCGCGAAAAACTGTGAGAACTACCACTACAGCTGAAATGACATGAAAACGCACTTAGTTATTTTCGGGTTGCTTTTCAGCAAAAAAAAAAAAAAACTGATAATAAATAATACAATAACACGGTAAATTCTAAAAGTAATAGGTTATTCTAATCTTTGTTTTTCGGGGGCATAATATCGAAGCATAAGCGCCACAAGATTCTCCCGTTGCTCCAAGGGCGAACGGCAAAATTGTTATCAAAATGCAAACGAAAAATGGTGATTAAAAATTGAGGTTGTTGAGAAGGGATTTACCAGACCGCACGCTTCTGACCAAACTAAGCGCCAAAGATTATATCGTGTGAGATTGCTATTAAGGAGATGCGGGGACACAGCACGTTTTGTTAAGTTTGCGTTTGTGTAGATTATTTGCGCACTAAATAAAACCAGCAGCAGAATTTGACTCAAATTGAGTGATAAGAAGACAGGCGAGAACGTGTTCAATGGCGCATCGCGTGCGTGATGTTACGTTTTTCGTACGGCTTGCCGCTTTACAAGGATGACGCAATTTGCAAAGAGAAGCGAGAATATTACCAAAACACTCACGCAAAGGTCAAGCTTTTGCACGGAATTGTCGCCTCCTTGTTGTAAGGGATTGTTTTATAAAGTGAGATGTTTCCCGATAGTGCGTAAGGTGTGTTAGATTGTGTCAGAAGAGGCACTTTAAGTAAGATATGTCCCACTGATCAAGCCAAACTAAGATCTAAATAACGACAGGATAACTGAATACTGTACACGTGCGAACTAAAATTTAAGTGAGTCATAATAATTTTCAATGTTTTATTCAGTATAGGGAAAAAATTATGAGGAACAATTCAAATCTCAAAGTTGAATTTTGGCGAAAGGAAAAACAATGAAAAAGTTGGGTGCAAACAGAGCGGTTCACCAGTTTGCTTTCAATATTTTTAATGTCGAATGTTAGGTTAAGCCTGATAAGATTTCTGTCGCTGACAAGGGAAGGCATTTTGATTTTTAAAAAGGCTTTAAAAAGGGTTTAAGGAAGTTATTAATCTTTTTATTAATGCGTCGTTTTTCGTCGGTAATGTTTTCATCGTATTTGCTCTCTGCACTGAATGGCTTTCTAGGAAAATAAAATATATTACTCATGTGCTTAAGTTTTAGACATCGAATTAAAAGGAAAAGTTAAAAAATAAAACAGGAAACAAACGCGATATTAGATTTCTGACTCATCATGTCCTCTCGAGATGAAAACTTTAAAGAAAACAGATAACAGATCGAGCGATAGCAAAGCACTTCCAAGAAGGAGACTGATTCGAGATCATCCGGAAGACGGAATTCAGTGGCCGAATTGTTTATGCAAAGTGCACCTAACAAGCCAAAACAGAACGTATCAGATTGAGAAATCTAAGGCTTGGCAGGGCTTGTGAAATGTGTTTCCTCTATGAAATATGCATGCAATGATCGTTATCACGAAACAATGAGATCGCCTCTGTGTTGACAGAGAGGAGAGTTTTGCGTTGATTAATATTGAAAATGAAAATCACATTCAACTCAAATCACCGCACTTTGTCTAGCTATTCATTGCACTAATGTTTATGTATTCAACTCATTTCTTTCCTATTAGAAACTAATGCGGCATGAGAAAGAAAAAAAAATCGAATAGTTTGTCGCAGTCCAAATTCAAATCCCTACCGCGCCCCGGCCTTTGAAATAAACAAATTAAAGATCATCCGAAAAGTGCTGATACCGTCTGATTATTAAAATAAGCGAAGAGTGGTGCGGATTAAAAAAAACTTCCTCAAATAGAGTTCTCAAAAGCTTTGCCGGTCCAAGACAGACGAACTTCAGCAGAGCGAAGGCTGTCACTTCAGAAAAGAAATTTAAAAAGAAGAAATTGATTCAACACAGACGACATCTTGGAAAAGGTGGGAGTTTTAAAACTTTTTTTTTCCTGTCTTCAGTTCTTATCCATGTTGAATGTTTCCCGATGAAATAAATGTTGGTCAGTCCTTCCTTACAGCTGTCCCCTTTTACGATTGTCTTTGCACAATATTGAATGATCGTAGCCTGCTCCCGTTGCTACATTTCGAGAAGTGAACGTGTTTTGATTCTCCGCAAAGTTTGAGCTTCACATTAGCAATACGCGCCTATCTTATCGATAAAGAAAGCATGAATTTAGAGAAAAAAATTTGACGCGTTTAATATAGGACTTTAAAATTGAAATATCTACATGTCTGATTAAATATTTCGCTGAGACACATTTTGCGATATTTTTATTCCAAGATAGGTTTTCTAAAGCGCGATCACTGATAAATTATTGACAAATACATCAGCGGTCTGTTGGCACCTTTTTTGTTTAATTTAAATCTCCATCGCTGGCTTAAGTTTTGCTATCATGTCATACTAGGTGCTGTGTGCATTAGTATTGCTAGTAAGGTGAATTTTTATCTTGTAGCTAAATCTGTTGTTGGTCACCCTTATTTGAGGCCACCATCTCGAGTTTTATCTGCCTTGTGATATTCATGCAAAGAGTTCAAACCCTATCGTGATGTTGTTGGTGGACCCTTGACAAAACTACATGTAAAAAAGAGTTTTATCTTGCAATTAAACCTCACTTGTTAACTTTATTCATGTTTTATATACATAGATCAGATTGAGAAGGCTAGAGGATTATATTTCGGGGTTTTAGGTATCATAGCTGATCCTCTTAACGGGGTAAGCTAAAGATCTCGCTTGGTTTCCTGATCGAGATGTTTCGTCAGCACACAGCACACTTTTTCGCAGACCTACTTGTAGAAGGCCTTCGTTCACATTTAATTCTTTTTTAAAGGCAAGACTGGCTGGAAAACTCGCTGTTGTGACCGTAGAAGAGGGTGGCACTTCACAAATCGGTTATGTATACTTCAAGAAACACATTCCTGCCCATTTTATCGGAATCTACTTTGCACTTTAAAATCGCGAGTTCGAGACACCGTGTCGACTTAAAAGCACTCAAGCAGGATATTACAAAGAGTTTAATCCACTTTTTTGAAATTGAAAATGTTATTCTGAGACTTCGAATAATTTTTTTAACACTATTAGATTCTCTCAGTTGACCTAGATGAAACTGTGGAAACTTCTGTTTCGTTTTATATTCATAGATATTAAGCATATATCGAACAGTCTTCAGATATGAGCCTTGTTCCGATTTCCTTCGATGTTTGAGATATGTTTTTTTGTTACTTAAGAACATTAACTCACTGGGTTTACACAGAAAAATACGGCATAAACAGAGATATTGTCAGTCAGGGGTGCGACTTAACACCAGATTTAAGAGGAATAATTCTCGAACTTAACGCCATTACAACGCCTTTGAATGATTGCAAAACAAGACAAGACCAAAATGAAATTCACAACTCCATTCGATAACTTTATGAAACTATCTTTGAATCTCCATTAGTTGACACTATTTTAAAAATGGTTAACTATCGAACAGTACTTTCGATGGCTATGCAAGAAAAGTACCCGTGGAATAAAAGATACGATTAGTTATTAGATGAAAAAAAAAATCCCACAGTGAGAATTATTTTGGCTCGTATTAAACATTCACTTCTAGATTACTGTTCCATCATATTAGGGCGTGAATTATTCTTCAACAAAGGTCGTGCACATGTTAAATTTTAAAACTTTAATCCCATGAAATCTGACACTAAATGCAGTTAAGTAAGACCTACAAAAACCACTGTCGTTTTAAGCACGCAATTTTTTTTTCGACACGCAAACGACCATCCGCTGCGTTCAAACCCATGTTGAGTGGAAATCCTTTTGTAAAATTAGGAAAACCATTTACGCCGTATTAAAACTGTGTTCCTAAATGTTTGAAAGAGATCCTTTAATTGCAATTACTTTAGAGCAATGCCTCCATTTTATTTCTTTTATAAAGAAAACAGAATGACTTTGATGTCTTTGATCTTTTCATACTCGAGTGACCGATGCAGTACATCTGCCGCCTCGAAGCTGGGTCACGTGGGTGGGTTGCTCGCGCCACTCAACGCGCGTGCGAGATTGGTTGAGCGCCCATGCATGTAAAACAGTCCCATTATATTATGCGGTTAATATGTTTTATAAATATACGCAGAATGTTTCAATTTCCCCCAGTTAATAGAATCTCTGCTGATTAAAACTGTACCATTGTGAAGGAAATATCACAATAGAAAAACGCGAAATTTCAACTCAAATCTCTAGCATTAGATTTGGCGCAAACTTAAATACGGTAAGTGGTTCTATATTTTTCGTCTTTTATCTCGCTCTTGTAAAATAGCGTTTTTCATAGCGTTTTCTCTGCCAAAGCAAGTTGTGCAAAGGAGGCCTTGTTTATAGGATCAGTTTTATGTTCAAGTGACCTTTCGGGTCTTTTTCCACAAATCAAAATTTTATTTTGACACCTCTCACCTTATTAAACTTGTAAACGCAAACACTTGAATTTTGTATACGCAGAAGCCGGAGCCTTCACATCAAAGATAAATCAAATCATTCACGAAAGCTTCTAATCTTTCCTGAGGTGAGATTCTAGATTTCTGTTATGAAACTTAAGCTTAAATATCTACCTTGAAAATCTAAGATAAACCTAAAGGCAGCTCTTTAAGATCTAGCATGTTGTTTTAGTGTAATGACACCAGATTGCGAAGTTTATGCCGCTCGAGTCAACTGAAACAGTTTCCTCTGAGGCTAAGAGAATATGGAGCCGGGAGGAAACGAGTGATGTTTATGGTTTTAAGGAGGCGTAGAGCCGAAGAAGGAAATGCGTATTCAAAAGGTCCCTTCCGTTAAATCTAGCGGTGACGTTGCAAAGTTTAACTGTTTCGAATTTAGAAACATTTTTAACAGAAGTTGAGGTAGTTTTCGCAGCGTTTGGCTACAGGAAACTAGTAGGTAAAACATTCAACCAGAGATAACCTTAACAGCTTTATAGATTTAATAATTTATGAGAGCTAAGAGTTATCGCTCTGTGGAAGATTATACACAGTCATTTCGGAATTTGAAATGAATCTTGTCGAACAACCGTTTGCGTGCATTTTACATGTTAAATCAAAGCAAGATATTGCGATGGTACTTGCTTGTAACTGTGGGCAAAGGTGAAGGCGAACGAAAAGTAAAGAATTAGATTTTCAAAGCATGTGGTTTCCCATTGATGATGTGCAAAGATCAATGTAATCAGTTACAAAAGATGAAATCATTGTCTTTAATAGAATTGAGAAAATTTTGTTTTAAAAGATTCGTAAATGAGCGCGCGCACGTAACATAAAAGAGTTATTTGGCGTGCTAAAAACGCCAATTTCCCTACGTTTTTTAAAGCCTGAATAAAAACGATTAAAACGTGCCCCCGGCCTTGTACGCGAATGGCAATCAGAACTTTCTAGTTAACAATAAAACCCCGCCTTCATGGATGTGTAGCACACAGCAAAACTATACAAATTCACCAAATAACCCATTGGCGTCACTAGTCTTGGTGGACGAGAGAGAAATTCAAACAATTTCTAATATACAACATATCAATGTCAAAATTAAGGGATCTCGTTACAAGCGCAGCTTTTGTTGAAAACGTAGAAAGCCGGCAGCGAAATTGAAGTACGAATGCAAAGATTTGTTCGGTAGTGCGGCAATGCAGATGTTACAGGCATGGCCGCGTTAGTTTTTTGTGCCAAAATACGGTGTTTACAGATTCCCCATAGACTCATTAATTTGTTATTATCCAGCCTTTTATACAGGCATTTTTTTATTTAGCTCCCGTAGGTGGGCAAATTTGTATACGGAAACAAGATTTGCGGCTCCAAAGTAGCCAGATGGGTTGAAGAATTTGCTCAAAAAGTGACAATGTATTTATAATTAGTCATACCATCAGTTCGCTCTCGCCAGAAAAACGTCACTCAAGCCGAATTCAAAGTTGCGTTTTTTTGGTTTTTAAGGTCTTACGGAAGGTCTAAGGAAATAAATCACAGCCTGTCTCGAGGAATTATCGAATTGACAAACTTTCTTGTCTTTCAATCCGTCTTCGACTCTTCGTGTTAAAAACGTCTTGTTTGCGGGTTTATATCTCGATTATTACAGAAAATAGGGTTCTTGTGTTTCGTAATTAAATTTCAACAGCGTTTTTCAATCAAAATTTTCACCGCATTGAGGATGTTTCGGCAGAAAAGATGTTTCCCTGATGAGATTTTTTCCTCTTCTCGAGTAACGCGCGAGAACATCTCGAGACTGCCTGAAGTGGCAAAGGAAAGATCGATTTAAAAAGAAATATAACTGGATATCGTGTGATTCCCACCGGATCAATATCCTGAAAAACTGAAGTCTGTCAACTCCTCCTAAACCAAAAATTAATAGGCTTTCGTTTTTTGTTATTTGACGCTAAATTTTTGGTTTCCTCTACTTGCGTGCTTCACTTACCCACCCTCGAGTAATGTCAGCGTGAACAATTTCGATTTCCGTACGTAATCGGGTCATTCCAGGGCATGTAACGCATTTTAGAAAAGTAACAAGTGTGAAATTTATCGCTTCTTTCGCCGCGGTGCTCGTCCCCTCCCTTCTGCGAGGGGCTAGCTAGATGTGGGTGCATCGCGCTTGCAAATGCTTGCCTTGCCTAGCGAATGGATTCAATCAAACGGCGTATCCAGCGCAATACGCGACTTCGGCGCCAACGCTCCGCACGGATATGATTCACTAAATCCGTCACAGTTGAGTAACTCGTGGAACGACTTGTGAGGTATTCGCTTTAATTCGACCACTTTGCTCGGTCGTTCTGGAGGCATTGCAGGAAATAAATCGGTGGATTTCGCAGAAATCTCAGCTACATCTTGCGTGCTTAGAAGTCGGCACAAGCAAAGCATGTGTACGTTAGACAAAGCAGTGAATTAGACCGGTTCGCTAGGCGCCGAATTGGCGCCTCAGCGCTAAAGTCATATAAATAGAATGTAACACTAGCCCAGGCTTTCAAACAGTACTTTCTGTAGCAGAAAAAAAGTCGGCGATCGCTGGAGCTCGTTGAACAAATAAATCGCCAACGAGGTGAGTAGCTTTTGTTTTACTTGAGGAAAGCTAATCGGATTACCTTGTGTTTGCGGCGAGGTTTTTTTTTTGCGTGTTCACCTCAGCGAGTTCTGTGGTGCGAAGGAAGAATGGTCCTTTACTTGCCAATGGACCGAGGCAGCAGTTACGAGTCCCAGCCAGATTTCTGTATACACTAATTTAGAAGAACAAGCTCCCTGTAGCGCTGAAAGATAGATTTTGACTCCGCTTAATCACACTGATCAATGAAATTGCTGTATCGGTGCTATCACACCGGGAGGTTGATGGGTTTATCTCGATAAGGCTGCAAGCTCTCGTTCGAGGAACAACAAACTGATTTCTGTAAATACCTACACATCACTCTCAGAGAATATTAATAAAAACCACCCGCCTTATCGCTAAGTGGTGTCGATAATCCAATATCTATGTTTCGTTCGTTGAATTGGTTGCCTATACAAATTCGAATCGAACAGCAAAGTTTATGTAGTTTGTAAGATCCTACGCGTGTATTTCGAATGTCATGTTATAGCAGTGACTCGCTCTATGTCCACGTTAGCTCCTTGCTTAATTATCGGTCAGTGAAAAATTATAATCTACAAGCACTATGGCTTTCGAGGGCCAAGAACAGCTGCCTCAATACAAAATTTGCCAAAAACCTATTATCAAACCATTAGAAATGTGTGAGAACTTGATGGCTTGCTTCATCACTTATGCATAGATTATCACGCACAGCACAAAAGCCTTGCCATTATGAAATTACCTCCATTTTTTACAGACAGCTTTTTTGCCTCACTTATTCCCGCAGATGCTCCACGCAAATATTGGAAAAACCACGATCGACTAATTGCAAGACACTTTCGCGGTTCCATCGAGTGGCCGAGCGCGACGTTTTCGCGTTGGCCTATATTGGCCCGTTGAGCTAAACTTAGACGGGGAACTGTTTCGGTTTTCGATTGAGCAATTATCTGTTACCCGTTTGCTACAAGTTACTTAGGCCGTTGTTATTAGCGTATTATCTTTTGCCATTGATATGCGGATGACTCGTGTCGCAAAGCCATTATACAAGTACACAGACAACAAGAATTGACCGAGTGCAAGCGGGAATCTGACAGCAAGCCATTCGTCTTCGTAAAAAACTTAAAATGCGTTTATAAGGATTCAATTAGTAGCGAAATGAGGCCGGATGGCCAGAGTCATCAAAAATTAATAGCTCGACAAAATTCTTGAATGAAAAGCATAATAGTTCACAGCCTATCAAAGACGCTGCTAAAGCAGTTTTGCTTTCGTAACTTTTGCCAATGAAGGGGGTGGGAAATGTTCTCACTTCTAACAATCATATCAGCTTTGGTTTGTTCAAATATCGAGAAATATTTATCCAGTGCTCCCTTTGAATAAACAATTATTACCATCAAATCACCGAGTTATTGAGTTTTACGCCAAAAGGGTGGGAAATCAGAACAGACGACACAAGATTAATTATTTAGCGCGCTTATTTGGCAATAAATTCTAGGCTGCAAACCAGCGCAATTTCCACCATGTGGTCGGGTTAAAGGGTGCGATGCGATTCGTGAAAGAAGAAAACAGCCAAAAAATATTGTCAGCGACAGACGCAGCGCTTATTTGGAACCGATTTCATTCAGAACCAAGAAAAATTTCTCAACATTGGTAGGTAAAAATTCATATCATTCAGTATCGAGCTTAGATCCAAAAACGTGATAATTATGCAATTATCGATTTTAGATAGAGTGATTGATAAGTTGGAACGAGCCCTCTCTGACAGGAACCTCAACTGAGGCAGGTATTAGAGGGGAACGTGGCTAGCTATATCGAGATCTCAATGGCATTTCCGGCTGCAAACCACGATCACATTTATCTTGTTCCGCGAGAATTTACACTCTCTGCAAAGTTTGCAGCAATGTCGGAGAAGAATTGTTTTGGGTTGCGCTGCGCTGGATAAATAAACGTCTGGGACAGGAACTTGGAAACACTTTGCACACAAACTGCACTGTCGAGGGGCTATCACAGTGTTGAGAAATCAAAGACACCGACAACCGACTCTCTGTCGCCACTCTGACCCTCAAAGAATTTTCCCATTAAGCCAAAAATGCTATTTCACACGGTTACTTCAACAGAATCGAGGGCAGTTGACAGCCTAGCTTTCAAAGAGGTTCCCTATTTGCTCGTGTCCATTGCAAACTCTCCCTAAGAGAAGCTTCGCGCGTCTTTATAAAACTGTATCCTACGCCCAGAGACCATACGTGCGCACGTTTGTCAAATAAGAACTGTTGTAGTCAAAGAACAATGGTACAGAGTGTTCCGGGTCATTCGCCCCTAAAATTTAAGCAAATTGAGAAGATAAAAGAGTCACTAGTTTCAGAAACATGTATTCTTCTAAAGCGGCAACAGCACGCGTCTGTCTTTGTTTCTAGTCGGATTGTCGCGACTTTGCTTGAGGGGTACGTTCTTGAACCAAGAAAACCACTTTGATTAAAGTTTGTTTCCTATCTGTTTTTTAGCTGTGATCTCTTGGTCAGGTCCCAAGTTTCCTGATTGCGCCCTTAAAAAGGCGATAAGGAAACAGGCAAACTTCTCGTAAATTTTATCGAATTATACACAATGGTCTTTTTATTTTTTAACACCATTTGCAAACAAACGGCTCACGCAATGGAGTGAATCTACACAATCACAACATAAAGCGAGGTCTC
This sequence comes from Oculina patagonica, assembly GCF_052425735.1. Taxonomy (NCBI): domain Eukaryota; kingdom Metazoa; phylum Cnidaria; class Anthozoa; order Scleractinia; family Oculinidae; genus Oculina; species Oculina patagonica. The sequence continues at coordinate 7,955,147 of NC_135762.1, forward strand.
TACCGTGCGTGAATAAAACTCTAGCGACAGTAACCATAACATATAATTGCTGCATCGTTTGTCTCTTTTTACGCATCGTAATTTCAGTGAATTTAATAATGTACTTAGCTCACGACGGATTATTTGCATTCACAAATGTTTAAAATCACAAAGGAACAATGCTCTCTCTCTCCGACCAACGTTCTCTTACATAACGCGCTTTTCAAAGTTCAAGAGTTTTTTGAGTTCCTTCAATAAGAGATCTGAATCCGCTTATAAGAGCCTTGCAGTTAAGACATTTAGGCCTAAATTGGCTTGCTGTAGTAATTTTGTTTAAAGTAATCCTTCTTCGAGAGCCGTTTAGAGACGCAGAGTGGATCAAATTCAAGAGACTTGAAATACCGTTTGTGTCAATCAGAATGAATCACGTAAACTCTTCAAGAAAGCTCAACTCTCGCGCACTCAATTGACCACCTCAAGACGTTTCGCTTTGTAATTTTCAACCCCTCCGCAGCGAAATGATGAATTTTAAGGACTAGTAAATTGCTTATTACTGATAAGACATTTTTCGTGTCCACAAGAGCCAAATTTGCATGCGGAGGCTGATCGTTCGGGCGTCTACCAACTCGTGTGTCATACCGAAGGGGCTTAGAGAAGAGCTTGCAATGCAAAAAATCTTCCAAACTATCTTCTTTCAAACTTCGAAATTTCAGAGTTTCTCAGTTAATTTTTTTTGTAAGATATATCCAGACCAATATCCTGTCATTTAAACGCCTTCCCAATTTTACAAGTTGCTTTAGCCAGCTCATTGTTATGGAAATTTTACGTGTGTCAAATGTGCGACACGGATTTATCGTTTTTGTTCACGAGTTTTTGTTGGGTTAACCTTTTGTTAGTTTTCCGTGCAGATAACACTTCTGTTTACGTGTGCGAGATTTGTTAGTTTAGTTAAGAGATGTGTCTGCCATTATTAATACTGAGCAACAGAAGAATAGATAAGTTTCTTTTTTATGCAAAAAAATCAAATTATTGCTCGAGGTCACAAGTTGAATAAGGCGAGGGTTTGGGCAGAAATCTATTTTTAAATCTATATATGCCTCAGGACTCACTATCATAAATATAGAGGTAGCTTGTAAAACGTATATAGCTTAGAAGTCATTGACTGTTTCACTTCGGTATTGGACTGAGTAAGCTAAAGATAGAAACTGTACTGATCTTGTATAAAACCCAAATAGAATCGCTGAATTTCCTGTTTGGCAACTTATGGCAATCCTATTTAAGGTATTAAAAGGTAGGCTTAACTAGATAAAACGACTTGGGAAAACGCAAGCAGATTTGTGGTGTACTGCTAGCTCCGAACCGGGTTTCAACAAGTTTGATGTAAAACAAACCATGCCTCACTTGTGTGTGGTATAAAAGTGATCCGATTTAGTCGATACTGTTTAGTGTCTGTTCACAACTGCCATTGCAGTTGTCGACTCGAGAAAAAACAAAACGATGTCTTTCACTATTACTTATTTTCTTCCGCAAACGGAAAAAAACCATCAACTCGTCGTCTGTTTTAAACTTTTTAATCATCGACTTAATATTTTGTCCACAACGGCGGATACGCAGCAATTTAAGCGCAGTGACACCTGAATTGATTGTTTCTAAATGCGTTTTGAAGCCGTTTTTGCCACAATTTTTGCACTTCTGTTGTGCAGATTCCTGCGGTCGTGCTACACGCTCTTTCATATTGTCAGCATAATTCTAATTTCCTTCGACAGCGTTTCCTGTGAAGAAAGCCATTCCCTGTTCAATGAAAAACAGCTACAGGCCCTCCAACGATGAAACAGTAGCAAAATCAAAGTTACCTACCGCGGATAAACGCTTCAGTCACAAATGATACCACAGATGTTTTTTTCCATAAAAATTCCTGCATGTACAGCGACTCCACGAAGCCTGGAGCATTCGATATTCATCTGATGTTCAACCGATATATCTCCCAGCTATAAATTGTCTTGGCGCTATGAAAATATATCACTTTACGATCTTTGTTATGGCCCAGCAATAGATCTGTTTTTCCGTGTTTTTATGCAACACCTTGCATGTTTTGTGTGAACAACTTCACACGTCAAGTGAAGACGCGCGCTCAATTTCTCTGGTCGCAGCGCTTGTAAATTTGGCGGCCGTTTATGCCTATAATCCGTGTTTATCACGATTCAAAGCTTTATCAGTTTGCCCTGTCGAGGGCGCTTTAAAGCCCTCTAGTTCAGTTTCCAGATATAAAATCGATCGCGGACATTAAAACTTGTTTTAGCGATCAATTGATACTGTACCAGACCGTGCTCAGTATGTGAGCAAGATATGGCACCCCAGCATCAGATAAAGCTAAACGGAGTTTCCTGTTTGTGGAAGTTTTCAAATTATCACCCTTTTTTCACGGGGCTCAAGGATCTTGCTAGCCACGAAACCATGTACGGCGACATTGAGCCTTGTCTAGGTCTTTTGTTGTGGGCGGCGGCTTAGAAAGCTCAAGGATTTCCAAAGATTAAATTTTCAAAACAGGACGAAAACGCGTAATAAACAGTTGTGTGTATTCAGAAATCAGAAATGCAATCAAGCATGCTGGCGATTATACAAAAGATTTCATCGCCACCTTACACAAAGGAAAATGGGAATATTTTGACTGATAACCCCTTTCCTCTTTTGACTTATCTCGCCAGCAAAGCGATGCTTGTGTGTTTTACGGATTTAGACGAGCGGCAATGTGTACTGATAGATATATCTAGCTAGCTGCCGTGACGCGAGGCTATAAGCGGCGGACCTCGCAGCTCGTTGCAGTTTGGGTGCGTAGCAAATGAAAGTAGTAGCCGGCAAAGTAGGGAACTTGACCATGTCTGTGGAAAGCGTTAACCAAGAGACCTGCATCTTGGGGAGTCTATGCCCGTTAGTTTACGGAAGAGCTGTGCCCGAGAGCCTTCGAACGCCTCTTCCTGGTAAATGTTTTATGTTCTTAATTTAGATAGCATTCTAACTGTACAACGGAGCCAGCAGTTAAAACAACCCCACGCGATCAAAATAAATCCGTATAAAACAAAGACACACTTTAGTAAAGTAGAAATTTTAATACCTTGGCCTTCTAAAGGGACAGCCAACATTTTTAAGTCTTCCTTCAAAGTGAAAGAGCTGAGGACATTTTTATTTTCATCAGCGAAAGTTGCGTTTAATTGAACAAACCGCATACGCAATGGCAGCTCTGGGAATTTGCCGAACATGAATCTTTTATGAAAAAGTTATTTCTTCCTGAGCAGCTAAGTAATTCAATTTCTCGATCTTAATTACGATAAAATAACTTTACTCATTTCTAAACAGCTCGTGCTCTTAAAAACTCATAATTGCGCTATATTTTAATGAAGGCTTTAAAAGACTTTACCTTTTTTCAAGCGCTGGCTATTTCGTGCTCTCAGCTGAGTATGTTTTCTCAAGGACAACGCGTTTCATTTGTTGAAATAAATACACTAATTTCTTTCAAAAACTATTATTCTTTTTCATAAAAGGGTTATCTTTATTTCTTGTTATCCTAAAGAGTTTTGGCTTTAAACATTTATGACTTATAATGGAAAATAATTGAAATGTTGATAACGCAACAACCGAGGGAAAATATATAGAGCGACTATTTTGAGCAGCGAAAGTACATCACGTATAAAGAGAAATTTCTCGCATTTAATGAAGCGAAGCGAAAAGGGGTCGATTTCATGTTCGTTTCGTTCGGCACGTGGGCCTGTGCCCTCGACCGCACCAAGTAAATACCCTGTCTTCGGTTTTATTGTGTTTCTTTCTTGTGCCCCGCAGGTGGGACGAAGAAATTTTAATGATTCAGCATTTAAGAAAAAGAAAAAAATTATTTTCGCTGCAAGCAGCAGTTGTCCGTTAATATTAGTAGCTATGGATTTCAATATCATTTCCCAAGTGTAATTCTTGCGGTACACATTGTACATTTTGAGCACTCTCAGTGTAGAGTGTAAATTGCATGATCGATTCGTTCTTATCACACATTTCAAACTTTGCACTGTCTAGGTAATCGCTGTGATTATAGCGATTATGTTTATTGCTTGTTTACGAATTTCTGCTGCTTCGTGATTATAAAAGCATAAATATTTTCATTATTCGAGACACAAACTCTGCAGGAATTCGATCAGAGAGATTAAATAAGCGATTTGCAAAATCGGGAATTCTTTTTGTCCTCGCTTCATGCATCAAACAGTCGTATCTACTCCGGAGGTCGGGAAATGCTTCATGATCTTCATCTCGAGTTGTCGAGATCTCGATTTAACAGGCTGCGAACTAGCGTCGTGCTGTCTGCAAGCTCTAATGCTACGCACGCAAATCATCAACATTGTTGAACATTTGAAACTCAGATAACACTAACCAATTACATTGTCATTCTGTTCATTCTTCGCGCGAAAGGTCATCACCGATGTATGATAGGGTGTAGCGCGACTTGAACCGAATACGGGCGCGTTTGTGGCCAAGCGTTGCACGACAGTCCGGAGCCACCGAGTGCAATAAGAGTTCAATTTATTTCCTATCATCCGTAAAGAGGTTTTCGTTTGCAAACATTTACACTGATAACAAGCCCTGAAATACGCAATAAAATCCTTGCGGAGCTTATCTTTTGTTATCGGTTTTATCTTGCGGTCACGTTCCACCTGTCGTAACAATGAACTTAACACCACAGCCAATCAGCGCGCAGCATCGGATAATTAGTTGTAAAGCAAAGCACCCATGTTGTTTTTCTTTGCTCTGTAATGGCGGATGCGCCCATCAAGCCGAACACCGCTTGAGTAAATAGCCTCGACAAACATACACAACGGGATGTTTTCTCGGGATGTCATGGAAAAACCACTGGGGCATCACTAATGCGGATCACAAAGCCGTTAATTTTTGCTCGTCAAATAGGATGATTATTTATCGCTTGTAAGAAAAGTATATAATGATAACAAATACAGTCAAAGAGGTTGATTTTACATAGATAAGTGAGGAATTCTTTGCCCCGGATCTAAATTTAAATCTGACTTTGAAGAGTTGTGTATTTAAACTATGCAGGCGCGAACCCGAAGTGTTTTGAAGTTCAAACCGGGTATACATTCTTTCCTTGGCAGAGCTTGCCAAAATACATATGGCGACATCGCACGATCCCTTTGCTATGCTTACGCGCGTCCATCACGTGTTTTCGATGCTAAACAGAGCTCACGTGAAAATATTGCCGCTAATTTACTGTTTGAAAACTTTACATGGCGCCCAACCGCTTGATTGACAACTCACTTTAGCCGAGGAATTGATTGTTTGATTTGTGTACCAATGAAGTTTTGAATGGAAGAGAGAATCTAACAAAATGTCAAGCAGCGCGCGAGGCGATTGGTTGATCGGCTGACCTGTCACTCCTAATGTATATACAAGCAGGTCTGTAGGCGCCAACCAAGCGGGAGTGAACTGTAGACTGGTTTGCTTACAAAACCTTTCAAATATTGTTTGAATATAACCAGACACCACATCTCAGCTTGTGCATTGCGGGGTTTATCCCATAAGACTCAACAGTGCGACTATTTACAAAACACGTTAGGGTTCTTCAGCGACCTACTTCGGGTGAAGGACAGGCTTTTCACGAGGTGCGCAGTGGAGTTTAGAGTCCGTGGGGATTTTTTTTTTTTACTCTCTCTCACTCTGTCCGTCCGGCGTCACGTACAAACGAAGATCCGCGCTATCGATGGCTAACAAAGCTAATGCCTCACACTTTATTTTAGCGCCTTATCTGCCCAATCATCATTCCCTACAGCTTCGGAGATCTCCCTTTGTGTGTTAGGAGCCCTGGAGAAATTCCATATCTATTTGAATAGCTTCTACAGATTTCTAGAGTGTGTTCATCTGATAAGTAGCGCAACGTTCATTTTACTTGTAAAACTGTGAATAGAGACTTCCGTTTAATGATGCACGCTATGTCTTGACGCCTTGCACCGCTCGACGAATTTCCCATTGAATATAATGCCATGACAATGAAATTCCTCTTACCTATTATTTCCTGTAGTTATTGTTATGGGACTTATTAAACCATTTAAATATATGCCACTCTGTCAGTTCTGTGTTTTATTTGCGTTGAGCAACACCTCTGTTCTCTTGAAGGTTTCTCGCGAGTTGGCACTCTGAAGATGGAAGCAGTCAACCCAGACCACAGATGGATTCATCCCGCAGTTAGCCAGCAGCACGAAGGCGCTCATATCAGCGATAGAATGCAGTCTTCTGCCTCGAACTGCGCACCGAACAACATGAATTTGGTTGAAACCAACCAACTTCTGCCACCAGACGAAGTCGACGTTTTCTTTCACCACCTAGACAGCTCGGGAAACGCAACAAATTGGTCGTACACTCCTGGCGGTCGAGCCTACCGCCCGTCAATGTGCCAAATGGCCGCGCACGGTGCTACAGCGTTTCAAGATCCTCAGAGCCAATCTGGCCCTCAAGGAAGCTGCAGCCGGGTGTTCTTGCCAACCGCTCGCGTTCCGCCAGGCCAGGTTTGCCGTCCGCACTTTCACACTCCTATTCAGTGGATTGAAAGCAAGCCAGCGCCTGGACTGATGTCGCACGGTTGTTCCACGACAACTCCACCGTCCGTTTGGTGTCCTTCTTTCCAGCAGGGCCATCGACCAAGTCCCGTTCCTGTTTCCATGCCACCTTCGGCAGTTTCGGGCTCGATGTCACTGTCTCACAGCTCAGCGCATTTATTTCCTTTCCCGCCAACACCGCCAAAGGATAACTCTGGCGAGAGCGGAGTCATTGGCAATGATATTTTCAGCTACGGTAGTGAAGAGAAGGCACGTTTGAAAGCCGGAATGCCGCTTGTTTCCCCAAGACCCGACACGACTCCTTTCACGGGTGCTCTCCCACATTACGTTGGTTCAGAGTTTAATATGTCCTCTTTCGCACCACTGCCGGGTTTGCCCGGGCTAATGGCGAATAGAAACTTTCCTAGAACGAGAACGAAGAGCCGATCGAATTCAGGTTAGTACGGATTTAGAGTCGAGCAAACAAAAACTAATCGCCAAATCGAATTATCTCCAAAATGCCACTTTCCCGGCGAGATTAGCGTTATTTCCTTCCACAGAACCTGCGGGAGTTGAAGTTTTTCTCTCCGCAAAATTTCTTTTACGCCTGTTCCAATTTGGAGGCTCTAATTATGCCCCTAAATAAATCTAATTACTGTGCGGTAACTTTCACCGTTGAAACTTCTCCTACTTGCGGCATTCCTGCTTTCAGAAACTCCTTGATAAATAGATAATATATGTGTGTGAGTTTGTCGTCTTGTGCTATAAATGTTAAATATTTTAGTTTAGATTATGAATGGTAACCACCGCGCTAAGATGTGTTCAACAGACTCTCTGAACGAAAGTTTTGTTCTAGCTTCTAGCTCCGGCGGTTTTCTCTAAAGCGTGAAGAAAGAGTTTTTAGTACAAAACGGTTATTTTGAAAGGCAGTTATTAAGATCTAGCAAAGAAGGATGATTGTGTAATAAAACGACGCGTTTGTTGTCGTGAAGAATGACCTTTTGGGAAAGCTGTTTACTTGAAGGAACGCGATTCGATCTAACGAGACAAAACACACACAAAATAATGTAAAAGCCGGGCACACATTTGTTTTTATTATGAACATTTCATTTTGAATTTCTCGCGAGTGGTTACCATAGGGGAAGGTAGAAAAATCCTCGAAACGCGGAAACAAGCTGATCTTGGGTCTGTTCGTCTTTTCAACCAGCGGATGGGCGCGAATGTGTCAACTGTGGCGCAACTTCAACCCCGCTATGGCGCAGAGATGGTGGAGGACATTACTTGTGCAACGCCTGCGGACTGTATCACAAGATGAACGGAGCCAGCCGCCCTCTCATAAAACCTAAACGAAGATTGGTGAGTCATCTGGTAGGCTTGTAAAAAAAGACGTAAATCCAGCTAGAAGTTCTTTTTTAATTTCATTTTTTCAGAGGCACGCATCGAAATTAAAAACTTCCTACGTTATCGTGGCATTAAGCTAATTTTCGAATTGTCGCTTTAAGATTTGACGGTCGACATCTGATGCGCTCGCAATCGTTGACAGCAAAGAGTGTGAAAATTTTCAAAGCCCTTTCAATATAATTGCTAACTAAAAGACTCAAGGAGATGAATGAATGCAGACAGACAGCCCGAGTAAAACGTTTTGAGGGGCGTAGGAATTTTTAATTTTATTTATCTTAATAGTCTTCCATATGGGGAATTTGATAAAAAAAATTAAGCGCGATGCATAATCTGGCAATTAGAACTTTCGTGTTCCTTTTCACGTAAATTTTGCGAACAGACCTTGTATAAATTATGGCTAACACAAAACTGCGACTTGTCAACGCCTCTAATGGAACCCTTAAAATGCTTTTGATGGCACAAGAAATCCCCTGCGAGGAGCTTCAAATTCATGGCGTTTATTTACTGTCTTTTCAGTGGGGCTTCTTCAACGCTATTCTCTTTTTGTGAATTGTGAGGTTTTCTTTCTTAATTGTAATTTGCTTTTCTCTTTTTTGTTTCAAACAGTCGGCAGCCCGCAGAGCTGGAACATCGTGTGCTAATTGTCATACCACACAAACTACACTGTGGCGTCGAAACCAAAACGGAGACCCTGTCTGCAATGCGTGTGGACTTTACTGGAAACTTCACGCGGTAAGTGAGTGAGTGAGTGGAGCGTGTGTGTTCGCGCGTGGATAGAAAACAGTTAAGCGTCTTCTGTTTGAGTAGAAAAGATTTCTCGTGGAAAAGAAAGGCGTCGAGATGAACGTATTAATAAGCACAAAAGATAAGATGTTCGTCGATAAAACGGCGGGTTGCTTGATTTATTTATCACACTATCAGAAATTCATTTATCCTTAATGGCTCAGAAACGATAAACAAACATAGGTTTAAGACGCTCAGAAAAGCGAATTTCCTTCGTTTTAGATAAGAAATTTCCGAATGCAATCGCTCATCTCTTCGCGAACAATGATTTTTTCCTTCTCAGCCGTTTGCCAGCGAGAAAATAAAATTCAAATCAAGAATGCAAATGAGCTGGGCATTTTATTTATTGAATAAAATGTGAATCGCTCTTTTGACGAACAAGCTTTCCAAGCCGTTCGCTGAGATCGTCTCCAGCTGTTGCGAAAGCCGTTATGTGTAGATGATTATATTTTATTACAAAGCTCATCAATTAGTCTTTAGCAAAGTTGGGGTAATTTCATCTCAATATCCGGTTGAGTTATTTTGAGTAAAAGCTTAATGTGCTGTGCTTTTTTGGCTTCCGATTTTTTGCGAGGCTTGTAAATATTTTTACATGTTCAATGACTTTTGTTTGGCTTAGCGTGGCATAAGTATTTCACATGGCGCGCGGGCTTCAAGCAAATAGTGGGGTTTTTGTTTTGTATTGTGTACATTCGTAATTTCTTTTACACGATTCAAAAAACACGGCTTCGACACCTTCTCAATAGCGAAAAGCTGGACTTTTCATGCTAATTAATGTTAATGTATTAAACTTTAATGACTTCTGTGTCCGTTAAACACCGAAAAACATGTATTTCCTGCGCTAATTTAATTGTCAGCGAAGCAGCCTTCTGGTGAGCCAAGAGCCTTTTGTGTTTTTGGCTTGAATTTTAACTCAAGACATCAACTTGTCGGTTATATCGAGTTAATAGCTTCCTTTCTACGCTGGCGGGAATTGAATTTTCTGCTGTTTCCTGTGCATTACGAAGATAATGAGAGTTTAATATTTCTTGTGTTATCGCGCTTTCAATAAGTCAACGAACAAATGTCTTGAATTTTCAGCTTTCAAATAAAACGCCAAGGCCGTAATTGTGGTTAAAAAAATACTTTTGTCTGATTATTTATTAGGTAATCACGCTGGCTTCCTTAAACTTTTTTGTGTACTCGAAGGTCTTTTTATTTTTCGCGTTGTCTTAACACATAATGAGTTACTTGCATGAATTTTTAATTTACAAATTGTACTGTTTTTATCACCATTCTGTGAATTGATTTTAAAAAAAATTATGCACGCAAGTACATATTTCGTTCAATTGGAAAGGCACAATTCTTTTCTTGTTTAAAATAGTGATTTTCAATCTCGCTTTAGGCATTGCAAAGACATAAAATGGTTTTTCAATGGTCAAACAAGGATCTATGGTATTTTAAACCAGAGACCACCTGCCTATTTTCCTTTGTATTTCATTTTAAAGGCCGCGGTAAAATATAGTCTTGAAACGTATGGCTTCTTTGTTTTACAAAAGAGCGGCCCACAGCATTAAAGAAAGAAATTGAGAGAATTACGTGTGGTTGCCACGAAACCAGTTAAACTCGAGACGATTTCTTTCGGCAAATTTTACTAGAGACCGTTTTAGCCGAATTGTCATAATAGTTCGTTTTAATAAAAATGCACATTGACAAACAATGGAGAGAGAAAAAAGGTTGCCGGCAAGCGGGAAATAGCCATTGATACTAATGCGTGTTTAAACTGCCGAATTTCGTCTGTTGAAGTAAATTGAGTTGGTTATAAACGTTAAAAATACAGCAGATTTTCTTTAGAGTTTATGCAATTGTGTTTGATGAAAAACGAGACTTTCGCCTTTCTCTCTGTGCACTACTTCAGACTCTAATCTAATTTCCGTTCCTAATGGAAAAAAATTGAAAGTGCTCTCACTCGCGAGTCACGAAATTATCCGATTTTGCGGTTAGGGTTTTTCTAAAGTTTCCTTTTTCTCTTAAAGTTTGCATCGCACTTAGTCTAGCCAGTAGATATTCAAACATTTATGGGTTTTCGATTCCGTAGTTTTTCCGTGAATTTCTATTCTATACAGATTGATTCGGGAAGACTTGTTAAACTTCTGGATATAAATTGATCATTTTCTGATTTTGAGATGAAGACAAATTTAGAGTCGATAGTTTACGCAAGGGATTAGAGGTTTACACTTCCCTTTCGTAATTGCCGCTAATTTTTTGACTAATTCTGGTTTTGTCTTTTATTTCAAAGGTGAACCGTCCGCTTTCGATGAAGAAAGATGGCATCCAGACACGAAACAGAAAAGTTTCTTCCAAAAACAAGAACAAATCCAAGGGTGTGAAACAAGAACAAAAACATGGCAGCGAAGAGAAGCTAATGAATACCCGTGATTCCATGTCAAACATCGGCCCAGGGAGCTCAGCTTCAAGCATGATCAGCCCAGTTATAAGTCCTTCAGTTTACACGCCAACCGCGTTTTCAAGACCATCAATGACGGGGATACCAACGCTTCACCCAGGTCTATACGGACCGCTTATTCCTGCTCCGACCTCGAATCCTTCAAGTTATCTACCAGCTCCACCGGCCGTATCCATGAACGCTTCGTAGGAAACTAACGGAAAGACATGAAACGACGTCTTCGAGGAAACAGAAAAACATTTTACAGCGAGAATTCCTTCTGGAACTTTGAGGAACACTGCATGTTTTATCGTAACGACAAGCGTCTCTTGTTGAACAAGTTCGCTTGAAAGAAAACGTACTCGATATCAAGTTATATTATAAGTACAAACTTTCTCCTATATCTATTCATTAATTAAATTTTCACCCGCAGAAAGGCCGGGAAAGAAAAAGAAAAACGGCTACAAGTGCGTACCTCAAATCCGTTCTCGTCGTTTAAGTCCGTTTCACGCGTGGAATAGCCATGCGAGAATTTAGCAAGATTCGTTGAAAAAGTTGTGTTGGAAAGAGAAGCAAGCAGAGCGATTCGGTTGTGTACAAATTGAAGAGGTTTGTAATGTTGTTCGTTTTGCAGTTTTGGACAGGTTAAATATTGTACAAGCCCGTGATAAGATTAGGTGTTACGCCGTAGAATTTAACTTTGCAACAGATAAAGCCGCCCTGCTTGCAAGATGATAAAAAGTCCTCATATTTGATTTCATGATATTTGTGTGTAATTAAAAGCTTTATCGTGTACTCGTATATCGCTTCTTGTCTCAAGGCTCAAAAATCCGTGAGATACGAGACCGTATCGCCCTGAAAAGAAAATATACGCTGTAAATATTAAACTCGAGAAAATACTGAATGTATTCATACAGGTTATGTTATCGACACAGATTTCTTCTATAGTTCATTCTGGTTATCGTCAAAGAAAGATTCTATCTTGCAGTTCATGTAGTTTTTCCTATCGTAGCGTTCGTTGAATTATCAATCCTTTCTTCCACCTTCACCATAGTAAGACCTGTATGAATGTCTATACTCGTCATTCGCTATGTTAGCGAACAAGAATAGTATTATAATTATTATATATAAATAAATGAACATTGAGACTCCAAAAAAAACTTAAATAAATAAAGTGAAATCCACTGGAAAACTGTCTTGTTCTTGCTTTATTAAAACGAGCGGGACCATACAAAGTCACCAAAGCCTTTTAAGTTATGCATGTTCTATCAGGCTTTATGTTTAAAAATATGACACGGGAAAGCAGTTGAAAAACTTGAAATACTAGGACAGTTCAAGCTCAGAATCTCGAGCCATTCTGAAACAGATAAATAAGCGAATCTTCCTCGATATTTGTGACTCTATTACGCTGCTCCGAGCAACGAAAACAAAAGCAACCTAAAGGTGTAAATTAGCCCTAATATTTCCAATTGAACATTGAAGTCTCGCGGCAGCAAATGACTGCTAAAGTGATCAATATATCTTGTTTTTACAGCAGAAATCATAATGGTGAAACTAAAATACAATCCACAGACCTCTATACCTCTCGCTAAATTACAGCTTTTGCTCGACTGAAATTTTTTCCGTACGGTACTTGCAGAAGTTTTTATGTTTAATTATAAGACTTTATAGCGGTATAAACAGTACTTCCTAATCGCCTTTTAACAGGAATTAAATTATGATTTAAATCGATGTATGACATTAAAATTGGAAGGCTTAGGTTCTCTTGTTTTGCAAGCTACATCGAAAACAAAGTCGGTAGTTCTACTAAGTCGTCTAAATTAGGCCATTTTTTTTTGTATTGATTCGAACGTAACTGGGTAACTAAAGGTTTTGCCGTCAGAAACCGCTTTGCCCAAAAAAATACTACGTTTTTGAACAATAAATTCCTTTTTTGCATCCCACACAAATGTCGGCTCGTTAGTTTGAATTTTGAGTCATGTTTTCTGTCCAAAGATGAAGTTGATTATACAACACATTACTACTAACAAGCCATTAAAACCGAAACCCTACACTTTATATCAAAGATCACTTTAAAATTGAACTCATTTTAAAATCTCCTTCCTTTCTTACGAATTGGTTACCAAACTAACTCAAATTCACAAACAGATATAAAACTAACAATGGTTTCGTGCACAGAAGACATACCGAACGCCTTCGCTTCTGAAAAGGGCAAGAGCCAGGGCAAATCCTCAGACGAGAAGACGGCATTTCGGTATTCCGCAAACCGCACCGCAAGAGAATATAGCTAAACTAAATCATCTGGCTTCTTTAGTTCTGTCATTTGTCTAAAAAAAAGTGCAGGTTTTTACTGAATTTCAAGGTGCTCGAATAGAGTTAACGATTAAAACGACAAGTGATTTCATTCAGATGAACGGGTGAATTTTGTTTTTCTCAACGAAGCCGAATAAATTATTCAGGGAGAGAAAAATAACATGTACTTTGAAGCGTCAAATGTCTTAGCTGAGTTGCAAACGAACAGTTTCTAGTTCTATAAAGACGTCTTTAAAGCGAAAAATTGTTCATACAAATTAAAAATAAAAAACAGCCATTTTGCGACGAGAATCGAGAGCACAGAGAAATATATTTAGCTCGTTTCCCGCCCATTCAAAGGAATTTTAACCGGCGAAAACAAGACATGTACGTGGGCTAGAAAAGGAGATATCTACTCCAGCTATAAACATTATTTACACAGCCGAATTTATTTCATTATATCGACGACAAGAGAATGATTTTTGAGGCTGACATTTCCTCGGATCGCTATCGGGGAAAAAATCCTGAATTCTATTTGTGAAAGGTAATGAAGTGTAATGAAAAGCTGTTCTCTTTATGGTGAATATAAAAATTATGTGTTGTTACGGGGATGCTTAGTTGTCAGTCGAATATGAATGGGGTAAGTTTTGAAAAGAGAGAAATCAAGAAAATCGCGATCACAAGTGACTTTCTTGTCAGAATTACTTTCTCTGATATAGTTATCTGAATTTCTTTTTTTCTTTCCTGCCAAATATTTCAAAATGTTCGGCATTCACGATAAAATGATTAGATTGATCTTGATTTAAGGCCAGACTTTCAAAAAGTTCTTTTATTTACTCGTTACACAAGATAGAAGAAATTTTATTAAGAGAGGTTTTATAACTTCTAAAAAGAAGGTTATTTCAGTGTAAAAACCCGGTCAAATATCGACATATATTTCGTGTTTTCATGACCAAAAAAAGCGGATTTACAGGGGCTTTTTTCAAGGAGATCAGCAAGATATTAAGATAAAAGATCGCGTTTCGTAGCTTTTTGAGGTCTAGACTTTCATCTCCTGTACATAAGCTTTCGATAGCGGCTATAAAAAGTTTTGATTGTCAGTTCGGAACCGCTCTCGGCGCTCACCCATTTACTAGCTTATCAAAGCGGCCATCGCTAGTGGATGGCGTTCGGACTGGAAGTAGGTTGACGTGTTGTCAACAGCGCGCGCGAACAGTGCGCCAATACGCGTGCAGTTAATAAAGGAGATTCATATTCGCGATATCCAAAAGATTCGCACGAAAAGTGTTATCTCCATCAAGATAACGCCGAAATGCGTATTTCCTACACCTGTGTTGGCGGCTGAAGTTCGCAAACACAACTCGAGGCCAAATGAGTTTTTAATTATTTCGTGTAAGTTCTGTTTGCTTACTAGGCGAGACTTGGACGGAACTTTGTGGAATTTCTCCAATTTGTATGAAAACGGAAAAGTGCCAAGACTTTCACGTTTTTATTTATCACTGTCTTTTCTCTGATTTGAAATCATAATAGCCTTTTAGCGTCTTTTAGCGCCTTTGCTTTTAACGTATTCAAAGATTTTCCGCAATGAAATCGGCTGGTGTGGGGAAAGAAACTTCCGATGGCTTTCTAAGCTCTTCCTATATCTTCGAAAACTATTAATCAAGGTGTTATCATTTAATCAGTACACGGCGAAGAAAACGACTGATAACAGAAATATTAGAGGGAGAACAAATTTAAAATTCAAAATTTCTGACCATTTTTTAATTAATTTAAATTCTTGTTTTCTTTTTTTCCACCTTTGTAACTACAAAAAAGGAAAATAAAACAGATAGAAGAGGACGAGTACATTTTAAAATCTGATTTCTTTTGATGTACGACATTTTATCATAAAAATTCAAAAAAAATACAAACAACACTGATAATTTTTTTTTAAGTTTACCGTAGTCATTTTCCACTAGAAGAACTTTACCAGCGTATATATTTTCTGATATATGTTATCTTTGATCCTCTAAGATGAGAGTAAAATCTGAACTGTCTTAAGGCGATGTCTGTTAATAATCGTAGATATATTCTCACTATTTATGAATTTGCGATGCACGATAAGCGAATCTGACGTGCAACAAATTTGATATTTTTCATTCGACAAATATTTTTGTCATTTCCTTGGCACTGATGTGAAATGCAGTTTGCAGAGTTTCTTGACTTTAATTACTCATTCGATGTAATTAAGTTTACGGTATACCTTCGAGAAGTGTGTTTTGCGATTTTTTTTTAATCAAGTTAAAGTCTAAATATTTGATGTGACGTTGCCTAAAATTAAAATTTCCGAACCTTAAAAAGCGCGCGAGTTACTGAGAAAGAAAGAAAATCTCATACAGTTCTCATTGCCATGCGTAAAACTTAACATGATTTTTGCGGCAAGCTCTATCTTGAATCTTTTATTACAAGCAATAAATGTTTACACTTATATTGGAAATTTTCGCTAGCAAGCAATATCGTGCGTTCTCGGGAAAGGTTTTTATAGAAGAGACTAAAATACTCCCTGGTTTCTGAACAACAATCTCGTTTTATTTCTGATTGTATCTCGGAGTTCGAAAGTGTGAGGTTTGTTTGTTCCCGAGTTTATTTCAATCCTCCAAAACGTTCGTTTCTTTCTATATATGGTTCGCTGCCCTTGTTTGCTGCACTGATATTTACGCCAAGCGTGAGCTCTCCTCAAAGCGCGGCCATCCAAAAAGGGTCTGGACATAGGGTTACGCCCGCGAACACAAGTACTTGTAATTTTCCCGTTTCCCGCTTCCAGCTCGAAACTTTCCGCAAGCATTTCTGAGCAGAACAAAACCCTGTTTTTCCATGATTCAATTACCAAACTTGACGATTAAACTGACATTTAGAGAGGCCAATAACCCGATTGATAAAAATCTTTCTCAGTTTTCCAGAAAGCGCACAAAACTGAGTAGCGTATCACAGTCTATGTCCAACGGTTTATCATTATTTTTCCAGGCGGTACAGCGTTTCAAATGGGAGCAAATATTTTTGCTTTTATGGTGCGGAAAAACTCATCTCTGACACTGAAACATGACTGTAACACATTACCAAAAAACGCACAAATTTAAGCAATTTGATCAAAGGAAGTTAATTTGAAGCTTTTCTAGTTTTTTTTTTTTTTTACAAGCATGAGTTTCTAACTAAAATATGCGGACGTTCTTATACCATGTCTCGAAACTGAAGGTCCATGTTTGCTCTTAATGGATTTGAGAAGAATTGAAATTTCTGTCTATTTTTTAGACGTAACCTTTTACTGGCGATTTTCCCTTTGACTGAAGGATGATCAAACTTAATTCTCCATACAATGTTGTAACATAATTCAATAGAGAAATTGTTGTAATATTTCAAGAAATTCTCCCAGCTAGCAGAAACGGTGTGGAAATAAAGTAAATTCAGTTACTGTTAATATAGTGGCGCTAAAGGTACATACAATTTATTAACTTTATCTTGTCTCTACTGTCACTACTAAAATCACCTCCAGTGTTAAGAGACCTGAATTCCAGCTAGTTTGTCAAATGTTAACTCGTTTATCATTATCAATCACTTTAGATTAAACAGTTTTAAACAAGTCTTGCTATTTTTCATTATATGTGTCAATTCTTATCCTTGCAAGAAAACATATCTGTTTATCGGCTACCCTATTTCAGCAGTCATAAGAATTCAAATTTATTGATAGACTTGATATGCAAGGATGCTTAGCTATAGAATTCGTTAGTTTGTCCAAATTCTTTAAACAACACGAAGTCTCGTTTTTCGTATTTCTCCTTGTGGTTCTTCATAATCGATAAAAGTTGCTGAACATCCATACAAACCTAAAAGATCGAAGGCGACAAGACACGCGCGTCTTTCACGCGCGAACGTGTTTCACTCGCGCGAATTTCCTTGGAGAACGTCTTGAACTTTGTTGATAACTATCTTATTTGCTGGAATTACAGCGATCATTAGCTTATCAGTACACTTTGCTGAGCCTTTTAAGTAACTTGTTTCGCTTTTCAAACAAAGACATTGTATTACAGAGTTTCGAACGTAAAATACTAAGATAAGTGGTTAATTTTCTGTCGGGCTTGCATCCAAACGTCCGCCATATTTTATTGCCTGGAAGTGTTACATATGCAGATATGTCAACAATCTGCAAATTCAGTAAATCCACTAAGAAATTGGCCAGTCAATCTCTTTATTTCTTCATCCAATCTACTCAATTTAATGACTTTTGACGTATGATTTTGTATTAAACTTTAGAAAGACTGAATTATATTCAAGAAACAAATTGATTTAGAAATCACTCCTATTGGAGAAAAATTCTCCCTTCGTAGTACAATCTTTTAAGAACTGCTGCCGTTCTGTGTTAAAATGTTTCATGTTGGGTTTAAGGAGTGCGACTTTGTTCAGTTTCCACTAACGTTGTTCATGTTGTAGTGATGCATAAAACATCCTTTAAAAAACTGCAGCAATCTTAATAGGTAATAAAGTCAGTATATATGTTGTAATTAAGCATAAGTCCGTCGATGCACATTACACATAACTTTGATAGAGCCTTCAATGTTTGCCTTTTAGATTTGTTTTCCCTTTAATTTCAGTAGCTGACGGCGGCAAATTATATAGCTAGCCGGGCTGGGCCAAGTGAAAAAAACAGCTCTCTTGTTTCACTTCAAAACTAAATATGATTTTAAGCATTATATTACAACCTTTAATTTATTTTAAAAACTTCATTTTAAACCGAAATCGGTCGGTCCCTAAATGAAAGCATTCGTTTTATAGCATTGCAACATTACAAATATCCTTGAAATCCATTTCATATTTAATCAGTCAAATAATGTTATGATTAGCCAAAGTTGCCATTTAGTGTTCCTTAGATAAGATTTGCTAGTTCTCTATTTACCTGCAAATAAAATAGAGCAAAATTTATCAAAATGACTGCCAGAAATCTTTATTTAGTTGACCATCATTAATAAAGTTCTTGCACTGCTCGTGTTAAAGCGGGGAGTCATTTGTTAAATATTGTTTGTACACCAAGAATACTTGCTACATATTTCCTGATTTCTCAGTCCCGGCTTCTTCGTTTACTTGTTGGTAATTAACAAAAAAATAAAGCCGAAAAAATTAGCTAAAATTGACACAAAATCATTTTGAGATGCTTCAAAAGATTGCCGAACAAAAAGGACAAACTGTTAAGCTTATTTAATAGCACTGACAAAGTAAATTGTCGGCGTACTTTAAGTTGAGGTGTTTTCAACAATGTTTTTCAACTGATACTTTTGTTGAAGGATAGATTTGTTCTTAAAATACATGGATTTCTGAGTTCAGATATCGAAGGCGAAACAGGGGTAATTTAACACTTAAAATTTGTTATTCATAGATTTAAAACTAATAGTCCTTTGTCGTATAGTGTATCTTATTTTACTCAACTTGTCGTTCCACTAAAAGTAGTTCTTTTGTTTGGCGGCATTTTCAGCTATGGAAATCACGCTAGAAACTCGAGAAAACACCACAGAAAAATCTACACCTTTTTAAGCTCGCAACTACATCCTTTTGTCACAAAAGAATAGGCTTGTTTAAAACACTATGTTTTGTGCTGTGAGAGAAAGCTACATGTGTTTTGGTGGCCCTCCTTCATTTGATTATCAGCGAATCTCAATATCGCTTCAAAAGAAGTGATATAGCACAAAACATGAGGTGGCAATGACCTCTAAATTGAAGTATTTTATCTCAGCTAACAGCCCTCTATGATGAAGAAAATTCACATAGGTTTGTTTTGGTTTTAGACTGGGCGCTTCCTAGCTCAGTTTAGTACACCGATTGAATTATGCCTGTTTTCAAATTTAACACAACAAGCCTAGAATTACGCAGAAGGCATACGAACTTGATGGCGTGTGGAAATTAAATAAAAAATGCGCAGAAAGCGTGCTTACTTTTGCATCCCTATCGTAGTCGAAAGCTTTGAGACGAAATATTATTAATTATCTTTTTAAATCATCTCTTCAAATTTATTATCAGTCCCTAATTTAACCTTATTTGAATATACATGCTGTTGTTTTGATGGGGAACTAAAATCATTAAGTCACTGTACAAGAAACAACTGTTTAAAACTCATGTACCTCGCATGTTTTAGAGAGGGCCGTATTTATCTTCGTGTCAATTGGAGTGAAGCCTTATGCTGAACACTAAAAAGCAATTGAAAACTGATTTGAAAGGAAGTTGATATTGCTAGATTGAAAATAATATCGTAAGCTTTATTTCCTTTGTTGTGTCCTTTAAGAACAAAATAACACCTTTAATAAAAGTAGAACAGATGTCGAGGATATCGGTATAAACGCAAAATATACATGAAAAACGGCTTTAACAATTAAATTACCCAATATTCGAGGAAATAGGCTTTTAGAAACCGAAAATGAATAACACGAGCGATATTTCCTTCCTCTAAATTAACCAAATTACGTTTGTATGCTAAGTTCTCAAAAAACAGCTTAGCTTTCACAGCGCGCGACAAAAATTTGATTCCCACCCTGCAAATTTGACTGTAAAATTTTGTGGTTTATTCCTTGCCTTCGATAATAATCAATAACATGGGATAAAATGATGTTTACTGCTTTAACAGTGGGACATCCAGTCAGATACAAAGTGCAAAAAGAAAGCGATTTCTATGAGGATTTAAATGGCACCGCCACGCTTAATTTTCGTTGATTCCCGCAGGCAAAACAAGACGAGAAATCTACTAAAAAGCTAGTATAATGAGCTTCGAAAACCCAGGAAATTATACATATGTTTTGCCAATTTGAAACACATTATCACATAGCCCATAATGTCTAATTAATTCTCCTAGTGATCTCAATATCTGGTAGACAACCAAATTGGTAGTAATCAATTCTAAAAGTTCAATTTAGATAAGTTTTTATAGGTTTTTTGGTGATATAACTTTGGATCTGTCTTCTTGTCTTGTTACGTCCGACGATTTTTCTGTTTAAATTTTCTGTGTCTACCTAATAAGAACAATAAAATCGAATTATGTGTGCAAAGTTTTCAAAATCTCCAATTGCCTGAAAACCACAATGTATTTTACTCTAGTATACAATTCGTTTTATAATTTGCAAGTGATTCTTCTTAAAATAGCAATTCAGTCCTAAAAGCCACTTAGGAAGCTTGACATTTTGTAAGTATTTAAGCTAATTCTACCGAAACCTTAAGGCATCTACTTAATTTGCTGCCGCGCTTCTATATGACAAGAACTGAAAGTTTTTGCAATTTCCTGAAACACGTATATCATTATGACACGACAAAAGCAAACTTGTTATTCCGCGAGACCTTACAAGTCTACCATCAATGCTTTTATGATTAGTTTGTAATTGATATTTTCCATATACATACAAAATTGGCCGCCTATTATAAAACGGCTTTTACCGGTAATTTTTTATCCAATTTCTACACTGTATAATGCAGATAACCCGTCTTCCTTTGATTGAATAAAACCCTTTGGCAAAGAAAGAGGCTATCTTTGTTCTTAAGCTGGTCTTTGAATGAATCACGAAGCCTTTTTGTTCTTTGTTTGCGAAGACTCAACAATAGTTGAATGGAACATTGAGTTCAACAAACACTGCTCAAATACATATTGATATAAAACGAACGCGACATGAAAAGAGATTGAAGAAACATGATAATTATTAGGGTACCAATGAAGACTCGATAAAATATAATAACCTTGATGAGAAACGATATTTTCAGACAAGATCAAGCTTCGGTCGTGCACTAAATGTAAATCAAGTTTAACATAACAAGGCACGCTTTACTTATTATTCAAGGCTCTCTTGAATTCTCAAGGATTTCAAACAAAGGTTTTTTTTACAAAATAATATACAAATTTTAAGAATAGCGGCTTAGGAAAACCAGCTGTTTTGCGTATGGTGTAGAATTACGAACAGGGATAAATTTCCGACGATTTCAGTGGCTCAGTTAAAATCCACATGTCACACAGCTTGTCGCCAAACACTTTGTCTCAAATATACTTTTAACGACGTTTTAATTTAGTTATCTCACTTAGATTCACTGCGAAATTATTGTTGTCTGACAAAATTGTAAATAAATGAACAATATGCATTCACAAATTAGCTGTTACTCTGACGGCGAATCTATTGAGAACTAATGCTCTCTCCAACCGAGATTCGCTGGAGACTTTCACGGTGGGTGTTTGGAAACTGACCAAATGTGAGCAGAAAATTGGAACTCGTGGAAAGTTAACTACTGTTTAGGAGGATACGGAAAAATCTTAAAAGATAACAATAATACATAAACTGTGTTTTGGGAGGCGGCTTTCCACTGTGGGTGTTTGGAAACTGCCAGTTGTGAGCGGAAAATTTAAACTCGTGATAAGTAAATAACTGTTCAGAACAAGATCTCGCGATATTTTTTATATATCAACTCAACAACAATATGTTGGAGTACCACCTCGTCAATAAAAAACAGTGTATTTTCCCTATATTTTATGTTCTGATAAAGGAGATACGTCATACATAACATAATTTGAAAAAAAAACCGTTGATAATTGGAAAAAGTTTATGAGGGCCTTCTTTCAATTCGAAGGTAGTTTTGTGCTTTTCTGTTGTTGTTTTTTTTCCGCGCAACGCATTCTGCTGAGATAAAAAGTTCTCGGTACCGCACTTTTCCGATAATTTTTATTCGCCAAAAAAATCTCCCAACAAGGGAAGGTACTTTGCGCAGTTTATCCTTTAAATTGCCATCAAATGAAATGAAAACAGCAGTTACAGTTTGGGAAAAGGTTTTCTTATTCGCCCTCCATTTCCGTCGTTTCATTGTATTTGTTCAGTCCGATTTTTCTCCTTTCTTAGTCGCTTTGAATACTCCCACTTCGTCAAGGCTCTTTAAATTAAACACTAGCTGAACTGACAGCCCGTGGGGTGTGGTGGGGTGGGGGCGAGGGAAAAGGAGTGTCGCCACTACCTCTCGGAACGAGTTACTTCATTGGTTCTTAAAACAGTAGATAACAGGTCATAACAATACCCCTAGCCCAAGAAAACAAAATAGTAGTAGTGTTTACAACGGGCGCATGGAAATATAGGTTCCAGAAAGGTAGTCTAGTCTCTTACTGGAAAAGGAGGGCGGTTGTACCGCTGTAGGCGCTTTTCTCTTCAATTTGGGAATGACAGATCAAAAGAAAAAGCACTCTGAAGATGAGCTTAGGAAGGGCGCACACCCTATATGAGCTACGAAATCGACCATATTTTTCATAATGCTCATTCTTATAGGCTGCATCTAAGATCGAACTGTCCGGGTTCAAACCCTGGATGCGGTCATTGCGTTGGGCAAGACTTTTTACTCTTCCAGTGCCCCTCTCAGGCGAGGTGTATAAATGGTTATCAACACGATATCTGTTAGGGCAGTCTGACAAACCTGGGGAGGGGGTACGCCGATTATTACATGAGCACGTGTTGGATATTACATAGCCAACTTTTTACTATATTAAACGCGCGCTCTTGGAATAATTGTTTTATTAAAAACACCCAAAGAATTGCAATATTTGAGCTCCCTGGCTGTTCTCGTTGACATGTATTGTCAAATACACCTTGAGTTTTGACAAAACTCAAGGTGTTTTTGACAGTAAAGGAATTTTATGTCAATGCCAAAATATTTCAAAAGTAGCCTGCGAATGCAGCCGCCTCTCATTCGCTCCCGCTACTACCGGTATGTGCGAAACACGTAGTAGCGGGAGCGAATGAGAGGTGGCTGTATTCGCAGGCTATTTCGAAAGGCACTGCCTTTCTTCTTCAGGGTATTACGTATAATGACTCTGAGGGTAAGCTCGGACTAAAGTATCATATCTAGTATCATATTGCACGCTATCCTTTCTTTTTTCAATGTTTGTAACGTCCGAGTTTAATGGATTTAAGTTCGAGATAACGAGGTTCGACTGTAGACTTAAAACTTTTTGTAAGGTGTTATATATAGAAATATGTAGCCTTATGCTCCAGTCAGAGGAGCGAAGAGGATGAGTAAGTGAGTGATATACCGTAATGATTCGATTTAGCGCCCGGGGCGCTTATTTAATTTTGGCATCTCGAGGGAGGGCGCTTATTCGAGACAGGGCGCTTATTCGGGACAGGGCGCTTATTTAATTTTTTGAGAAACAACCAAATATATCTAACAATAACAGAAACTGTAACAGTTAGAAATTGTTAAAAGTTCAGTTACTTTTAAAATAATTGTTCATTTTAGCAGTAAATATATACATAAACTGTACGGTGAACGGCCAGGAGTTTATTTAGTTGACGTCAATGACTTCAGTAGGGCCAGTTATCCACAATAGGGGCACTTATTAGAATAGGGGCGCTTATAAGAATGAGGGCGCTAATTAGAATGGGGGCGCTTATTGGAATAGAGGCGCTTATTTACAAAAACACATTCGAAGGGGGGCGCTTATTCGGAAGGGGGCGCTTATTGGAAGGAGGGCGCTAAATCGAATCATTACGGTATAGAAACATATTTCATGTTTTTTTTACCGCCATAAACGGTATGGGAACTATCAGCGAATAGTCAACGATGGCATAGCCACGCCCTTGACTTGAAATGCCTTCCTTTCTACAGAGCGACAATTATAATAAACATCTTATTAAATCATTTTCTTGGTGTTAAAGAGGGTCAGAGAGAGGTTCTCCTTTTATTGCCCACTACGAGTGAATATAAACGTGTATTTTAGTATTGGTATATCAATCTTTAAGGTGCTCAACTGGATTATCAAGGGGTAACACCGCCAATTTGAGAATAACTACGTCGCCAAAACAGCTATCGAAAAACGATCACCACAGTTGTATAGATAAAGATGAATTTTTTTATGACCAGTGATATTGACATCAGATGCAAGCGACGAAATGACGTCATTGCGTTTTTTACTTTCGCTCGTATTACTCGGCACCAGGAGATTTTTCGAAAATCGCTCAAAGGACTGACCACAAGGCGCCGATGGCTGAAATCTAGAAGCTAATTCGGAATTTTCGGGCCTATAATACAGTAATACTAAGATGCTAAAAGACGCGCCCATTCATTAAATCAAAAATGAGGAGAAAGAAACGTCGAGGTGCTGTGTTTTGCCTACAAAAGGAAAAAATTTAAAACCATGGATTTTACGGAAAGAGGGCCTATGTAGGGCGGAAGGGGGAAGTTGGGCCGAGATCACCGGCGAGGGGAGAGGAGGGTCCCACATCCCAGGCACGGGCGGTAGGGTGGGAACCAGTTGAGCCACCTTAAACGCTAGCCAAAAAAATGTCGTTCTTTTCAGGCACTATTGGAATTTTAAGTTTGTTTGGAATTTTTATACGCGTTTATATTCGCATCATTTCCAGTGCATATGAATCTAAGTATCTGAAAAATATAAACCTAAAACGATAGAAGAAATCGTATTTAATTTCGCAGTCATCATTTACAAAAGTTATATATTTTTGTACTCAAACAGCCGAAAAAGAAAGTATAATATAATATAATAGTAGAGCAAAGTAAATGCTGTTAAAGATAAGAGTGAATTGTACAGTTCTGTAATAATCTAGAAGATCGTTAACTTGACATAATATAAATAGCACAGAATGTATTCATTGGCGTATACAGGGGCCTATCCACCTCCCAAGGTTACCCACCTTTTCCGGGAAAAGGAAGACCCTGCAGCCTGGAAACAATTTTTCAGTCAGGTAATTTTCAAAAAGGACACCATGCCTTTTAACTCTAGGCCCCTTGGCCTATATCCAAGTCTAGGCAAGTCTAGAGCTATTATTGGTATTTACATAAATCGCGTATTGAAAGGATCCAAGAATTTAGGCCCGAGACTAGAGAATAAAGTTAAATTTATTCAAAATTTTGCAGACCGCCGTCGCATGCGCGGGCCGTGGCGTTTTCGTTTCAAGCCAAATTGTGTGCAAACCATCAATGGTAACCCCAACAAAGTATATATTTTCTGAAAGCTTATTGAATAAAGATTGTAATTTTGGATTTTGTTTTGATAATATAGACCATAATAAGCAACGTCAGCATTCTGTTTGCAATTATGGTGTTGTGCAACTTTAGGTTTATTTGTGAACATATTTACATGAGAGCCAAAACTATTATGTGGAATTTGATCTACATATATTGGTCTAAAAAACAGTGTCTCAGATTTTTCGTTTCTTGCTCCATTAATTTTTTTATGAATTTTTAAACTTAAA
This sequence comes from Oculina patagonica, assembly GCF_052425735.1. NCBI lineage: Eukaryota > Metazoa > Cnidaria > Anthozoa > Scleractinia > Oculinidae > Oculina > Oculina patagonica. The sequence continues at coordinate 7,980,850 of NC_135762.1, forward strand.
GAAGCCCTAATAACGCCATTTTAAAGTTTAAAAATTCATAAAAATTAAAGGAGCAAAAAAAGAAAAATCTGAGACACCGTTTTTTAGACCAATATATGTAGATCAAATTCCATATAAAAGTTTTGGCTCTCACATAAATGTGTTCTCAAATAAACCTAAAGTTGCGCAACATCATAATTGCAAACAAAATGCTGACGTTGCTTATTATGGTCTATTTTATCAAAACAAAATCCAAAATTACAATCTTTATTCAATAAGCTTTCAGAAAATATAAACTTTATTGGGGTTACCATTGATGGTTTGCACACAATTTGGCTTGGAACGAAAACGCCAATTTTCCTTCCGTGATACCTTAAGTGAATGTCATTTCATTTGCCTAGAGGGTAAATTCTCTCATCTCGTGGAATTATCTTGTAGCACCCTAATTTGATAGGTAATAAATTATAAACTGAGAGACAAGGCTCAAAATGATTTCGTAGTCAATTTTCACACACTGACAGTACTATAATACAGCAAAAAGTATCATGCTTCACTTTGGAGATAAAGCGTCTTGAAATTTTGAGTATGTTAAACAAAACCAGCGTTTCTCAATTTGTAGATAGTCTAGACATAAATTGGATTAAGCATGATATCTGTTTTGAGAACACATCGGCTTTTAAGTCTGGTATAATTGTTTCCTACTTCTAGTTCAAATCAAACATGTTTCATTGACATTTTCAGAAGGTGAAACCATCTGACCTGTAACCAAGCTGGTTTGGGATAGTCTTACAACTCTCTAAAAATTTTCGCTAAATTTCAGTTTGAATATATTGTCTTATTCCCAGTGGAAGTAAGATTGATTTCACCTCATTCGATTTAGCTGTAAAGATCGATCTGTGTACTACCTGCTTAAGGTTACTATTGTTAGCGGCTACTAATTTTAGCGATCTTAGCGAGTTGGACAAAAATCGCTAAATTTAGTACCCGCTAAATCTTGCTCAGAAAAAAATCGCTAAAATTAGGAGCCGCTAACAATAGTAATCTTAAGGTAAATTCTCACTTAATTCTCGGTGACCTCTGTTCACCTCAATCAGTCTCTCCATGTTCTGTTTTGGGTTTAAAAAGACTATTTTTGGAACACATAAAAATTATTCTCTCGTAGAAGGATATGGTTATAATATGCAACTAATTGGTCTTCAACGGCTCGCTGACAGTCGTGAAATTGGGCCGCTATGCTGATACCTGCTAAAATAGAGGCCAGGTCAGGTTATTTTTGGTGCGGCGGGATTCCTGTGCCCCTTATTTAGTTACAAGCTGCGAACCTTGAAATGGAAATCAGCGTTTTAGTTTCCTGGTCGAATCTCAGCTACAAAACGAATTAAAAAAAACATGGCTTTTGAGGAACACTACCGTTCACCGTTGCGATCAAAAAATATTGTGCTAAAATGTATATCTGACGTCTTGTCAGTTTATTGCATTCCGTTTTGACCATTCGATCTCCATTTTGGCCGTTCAGTGTTTCTGTTGCAGCTTTAACCAGTTAACCGATTCTGTTTTTTTTTTGTTTATCACTAGTCCTACGTCACTCAGTACGGAGTTCCTTGATAAGCACGCGCGAGTGCTTACTAATCCACAGAACCGAAAAAGATGTCGACTGTTACATTAACCCATAGCTCAAAGCGCGCGAAAACACTAAAAATGCTCATAAAAACACAAACGAACAGAAAACCTCTAAAAAATTCAAACTTGAAGGGCTGTGCAAGGTATTGTGGTGGTAAAATGTACAGCCGCCGTCTTTATCCGTACGGTGGATTGAGCCCTGTACATGTATTCTTTCATAGCAATTTCGTTCGCTTTTAACCAGTTTGATCAAAGAATCGCCTAAATCGACCCACTCCAGACACATAAATATAAATCACGTTTCTGTTTGTGGTAACCTGGAACAGATTGATATTTATCTGAGCACTAAATACTTATCAAGTTTTTGGGCAGGCAAAGAACCTCAGTTTGAACGTAAAACGCGCTGAAAGGCATGTGTGTTGCTGTGGTCCATTGGCGCGTTTCAGCATCCCAGCATTCCACACTGTCCAGAGCATCATCTTCACTCTCGCCTCCAAATACGAACACGCGATTCGCCAGTGCTCCTATCCCGGCAGCACAGCGCGCCGTGTTCAGTCTTCCAGGCTCTATAGTCCACTGACCACTGACAGGATCATACATCTCGCAACAGTTGAGAATTCCCGAGTCATGGTCGGTCTCGCGACCCCCGACCACCAACACCTTACCGTTCACGACCGCTGCGGAAGCGAAACAGCGCTTCTTCACCATAGATTCCACCAAGGTCCAGCGGTCGTGCTGCGGCTCGTACCTCTCTACCGTGCGCCGGAAGGTATCGTCAACACCGCATCCTCCTATGGCAAGGATAGTACCGTCGAGAACCACCGCGCACAAGCCTTGCCGAGCGCAGTTCATGCTGGTAACAGGGTACCATTTGTCCACTGCGGGATTGTAGCGACTTACTCGGGCGGAAACCGTTTTATGATCATTCTCGTGGTGGATGCCGCCGATAACATAGAGCTGCCCTTGAAAAGCGACTGCAGCGGAGAAGCAGCTTCCGACTGGCATGGAAGCGCGGGTACTCCAGCTGCTGTCACCTGGGACATAGCACTGAACCACCCGACTGCTTTCTTGGCTGAAAACGGAATGATGTCCAACGCTGTAAAGAACACCGCTACACACGGCTGTCGAGTGACCTTTACGACCATGAAGCATATCCGGTAAGTCGAGCCACTGATCACCTGAAGGCACGTAGCAAGCGGTGTGTTTAATATTCTGTGTAACATACTTGCTACCAGTACCACCACACATAACAATAGCGCTAATAAACTCAGTTGGTGATCTCTTAGAGACTTGAGTGGGACTTGTGCTAATCTGGCCTAAGCCGACTGTTTTCAGTGCTTCCTGTACGAGAGTAAAGCACGTGGCATTTTCCCGAACGAGCTTCTCGCCGGCAACGACGCTCAAAAGAAAGTCTCTTGACATCCCAACCAAGTGGATACACGTGAAAAGATCTTTAAAATGGCAAGCTCGATTCTCTAAGTCGTAGCTAATCCAGCGTACAACAGCATTGAAAACGTCCTTCTCATTCGTCACCACAAGATCATCTTTCGAGATGACCTCCTTTAAATGTGTCTTCTCTAAACAGAGAAATGCCGGCGTACCACAAGCCTGAACAAAATTAGCACTAATAAAACGGGTGCACGCAGACTTCAACGCTTGAAACGAATGTCCGTCGGCCAAAGATAGAATGGAGAAGCAGTTCTGAAGATCCAAGTGCTCTTGCATGAACTCAATGACAACGTCTGACAGGCCTTCGATGAAGAAATACGCCGCAGCTGTTAAGATCACCTCAGCGTTCTCTCCTAACTGTATCTCTCCGGTGTACATGTAGTCTAAAATGTCTTCCATAGCCTCGGGATACAGCCATTGTAAATCAACTTCGAAATTATCCCTTGGCCGCGAATCATAAGTGAAAAGCTTTCGAAAATAATGACTGGAAGCGGCCAAGACGGTGCAGTGAGCGGAATATTTCTGTCCCCCTTGTACGTTGATCGTCACATCGCACAACATACCTTCTTTTCTGAAATCGTTCATTGTTCGAAGGATCTGGCTTGAATAAGAAACCTCTGAAACCTCGCTGCTTTCGTTAAACTTACGTCGTTCGTTTGCCATTTTGCTGTCTGCCAGTACAGTCAGTATTGTAATACGGTATTCAATTTCCAAAGCGAAAACTTACAAATTACAGTCATTACGTAATACGGCCAAAGCGTGATGCGACACGGTTCAGTTAATATAAACTGAACACTCCTTCTTATATATAAAAGCGTGAACACTAAAAAATATGTCTGGAATGTTTATGTTTAGCCAATCACATGCGAGAACTTCAGACCGCAGAAACCACAAACAACAAATGGGTTTCCATCGGTATTGTATTACGATATTCTTTTGTTTGTCACTTTCACGATTCATATTTTCTTGGTGGAAAATGATTGCTACTCAAAGCGTTTTTGAAGGGGCTATGTCATATTATAGTGAGTACTTTTTTATGATGTACAAAGCTACCTTCAAATAGAGGGAAACCTCAAAATATAAGTTTGCCAAGGTAAGAGGTAAGATAACAGTAGCAACTTATTTTCAGCGTGAATTAATTGGTAAATACATCTAATGAGCAAGGCACTCGAGTGTGAAGAGCATCTAGTGTAGTAGAGCCTTGTCATTCTAAAAGCAAAGTCCCCAGAGCCCTGAATATTTTTGTTTTTATCCCTATTGCCCAAGCATTCCGATGTTTGTAACCGAAATGTGCTTCTAATGATTTTGGATCCCTGTGATGCGGTATGAATGAACCCAGTCTCCCAATTCTTCCGTCTTGAAGACCAAAATAATTTGTGGCCTGCTTTTAATTAATTAATTTACTTTGTGATTACGTTACGGAAGAACATGGTGCTACCATGTTGTAGTTTTATTTATTTATTTATTTATATATTTATTTATTTATTTATTTATTTAATTGTCTTTTCTTTCGTTATCGGGATATTTCCGCATTCTTTGTCTTGTATTTTAATGCTTTGCCGGATCTGATCACCGATTAGTTTCTCAATTCACATGAAGTCACTGGCGTTTGCATTCTTCATGTGGAGATACGTGATATTCGAGAGCTCCGCGTCTATGAATTCGGAGAAAGCCTTGATTGTCTTGGAAAGAAAGATTGAATTCGGAGAAAGATTGTACCAACGTGTACTTCAATTCTTGGAAACTCTCTTGAAGCAAGGCAGGAGTGGTGACTGGGAATGCGGACGGTGGACGGTGGACTGACAACCCGGTGGGATGGGGGTACTCCCTTACATGGGCCCTAAAAAGGATGGGTTTCGAGGCGTTTTGGTCTAATGTGAAAAGGCTTTGTCCATATTAGACTGAAATAGGGTGTGGTTGGTCCACTCAGGTCGGCAATTAGGTATAATTCTTAAGAGAAACTAATTTTTATCATTGTTATTAGTCACCTATAAAAGATTAGAGGAGAGCGTTTGACTTGAGATGAATACAACCAGGAAAAAGGAAGCTAGGCAGTGGCAAAAGACCGAGATCGTCGGCGTGCTATGCCTGATGCCTCACTAGGAGCGAAGAGGATGAGTGAGAGAGGTAGCTCATCATGCAATGTTTTGGAGGAAAGATTGCGTCTGTCTGCATAGATGAAATGAGTGAGTGAATTTGACAGAATCAAATTGGAAATTGTCTTTTATTCGAAGGGGTTTAATAAACTGCGAAAAGAAATTGTAGACTGTAGCAGTTCTTGATATGTTAGGCAAAATTTTTTTATGCATGCATGCTATCTTATCGTAATTTGGATTACGATTAAAGCAACATGTTGCGGACAGTCACGTTTTTATTTTTGTTATGTAACACAAGTCACGTTTGCGGTTTTGTTTGTACAGACACAACTTGATTGATGCCTGTGGATTGACAACCTGATTTTCCGGTTTTAAAATTGTTTTGAAGATTCAATTTCAGTTGGAATAAATGGTTTAATCGAGCAACAAGCGTGAATTTTGTGCGTCTTCAAAACATGGCGCCCAACGTGGGGCACTGATTCACGACATTGGGGAAAACATGACATCGACAGAAGGGGATCAAACTGAGCCGAATGAAGATCAACTTCCAAAGGAGGACCACTTCCAAGACTGCGAGCGACGCGTGCGGCAACAAGGGAGTTGTTACAAAGCTCATCGGAAAAGCCGACACTATATTACATGGTGAAAATCCACTCGATCAACAGGCAAGGAATCAATTGGCGCGAATCGAAAGGATTTTAAAGGAAAAATTAGAATTAATTCATCAATTCGACGAGAAAATCATTGCGGTATGCAAGGTAGAGGATATCGAAGAGGAAATCGAATACGCTGAAGATTTAAAAATGCGCGTAATGGATGCGATCGAAGCTATTTCACAAGGAACAACGCCCATTAACCCGCTTAGTTCAAGTGAACCCTCTTACCTCGCTCAAGGATCTCAAGGATCTCAAGGAACGGACGATGTTTACATTCCTCCTCCACCACCTGGATCGTATTCAGCGAGTCCATCACTACAGCAGCAAAACTCGGGAACTGGAACAGAAACTCCGAAAGTGGCTCGAACAAAATTGCCAAAACTGACACTTCGTAGGTTTAAAGGAGATGTTACACAATTCCGCACCTTCTGGGACACGTTCGAAAGTGCAGTTCATTCTAATCCTGGGTTGACAAACGTCGACAAGTTTAGCTATCTTGTTTCGTTATTAGAAGGTAGTGCATCACGCGCGATTGAAGGTTTGCCAGTAACAGAGGAAAACTACGAGTCAGCAGTGGACATCTTGAAAAAGAGATTCGGCAAACCGCAACAGCTTATTTCCGCTCATATGGAAGAGCTTCTTAAACTGAACATCTGTACGGTGGATAAACCAAGCCAACTTCGTTTTCTGTACGACAAAATAAGCGTAAACATCAGGGGACTTGAAGCTCTGGGAGTCAAGTCGGATCAGTATGGCAGCTTGCTTATTCCAATCATTATGGCGAAACTTCCTGCCGAAATTCGCGTACAAGTGGCGAGAAATACGTCTCAAGACGTTTGGGAAATCGAGTCTTTGCTTGATCTTATACAAAGTGAAATTGAAGCGAGAGAGATTAGCGAGAAGATAAAGGCCGCGACCGAGCAAGTTAAGCGTCCACCGCCCCCCAAACCTCCGTTGCCGACAGCTGGAGCCTTTTTTGGTGCCACTTCAAAGCCAGAATCGACTGTTCCCAAATGTGTTTACTGCACTGAAAGACATTTCTCAGCGTCTTGCAACAAGGTAACAGATATCAACGCCAGAAGAGACATTCTTAGACGCGACAAAAGGTGTTTTATGTGTTTGAAGAAGGGACATTTAGTTGATCAGTGCGACAAGAGTTGTAGAAATTGCAAGCGAAGACATCATCAATCGATTTGTCAAGCACAATCACCCGGTGAATCACTGAATTCTCAGCCACCAACTCCCAAGGAAAATTCGCCTCAAAGCGAACCGGAGACACAAGTTCAAAATCATGGTAACGCCACACGATTCAACACGGCTAATGCAGAAACCCCAACAACTCAGTTAACAACTTCGACGTCCAGTAACAAGGGGAGTGTTTTGTTGCAAACGGCCCAGCATAAAATAAAAATGAAAAATAAGATAAAATAAAGTGAAATGAAATAGGAACTGGTATGCACCCGTATGTATCCGTTGTTATTTGTATGTATCCGTATGTTACTCGTATGTATCCGTATGTTACTCGTATGTTACCTGTATGTACCCGTATGTACCCGTATGTTCCGTGTGTTACTCGTATGTTACCCGTATGTCACTCGTAGTACTCGTGTGGTGTATTAGTAATGATCGCGACAATCTTGCATCACTTGCAGCTCAACAAACAAAGTGACCCCGAAATTGCTGAATTATTGGAACAATCTCTGTACGTGGACGACCTGTTAACGGGGGAGTCAGACGAGGAAAGAGGTCTCGCTGTTTACAAGAGATGCAAGAAAGTTATGTCAAGTGGAGGATTCAATCTCAGAAAGTGGCGATCCAATTCGAGAAAATTACAAATGGAAATTGCGAAATTTGAAAGTTCACCAGGATCAACAAACACACAACAGGAAGTCATGAATGTCAACAAAGAAGATGACGAATCATTCGCTAAATCGAGTGTTGGTTGTGACTCAGCGACTTCTGACAACGAGGATACAGTGATTAAAATTCTAGGAATGAACTGGAACACTCTCACTGACGAAATGTTCTTCAGTTTTTCCGACCTTTGCTCATTTGCGAGTTCACTTCCTCTCACCAAGCGATCTGTTCTCAAGGTTACGGCCAAGATCTTCGACCCCATGGGCTTTTTGACGCCTCTAACAATAGAGATGAAGATCTTGTTTCAAGAACTTTGTATCAACAAAACAAATTGGGACGACGAATTACAAGGAACTTTGCTTAACCGATGGAAATCGTTTCTCCAAGATCTGAAGTTCATTGACAGCTATCGTATTCCTCGATGCTATTTCTCGCGACAACCAGTAACCATTCAGATACATGGCTTCAGTGATGCTTCAGAACGCGCCTACGCCGCGGTGGTTTACATTCGAAACACGTACAGCGATGGTCGAGTCGAAGTTAAATTGGTCGCTTCAAAATCGAGAGTTTCTCCTATCAAAAGGCAGACAATTCCTCAATTGGAGTTACTAGGAGCATTAATTTTGGCCCGTCTTGTTAACAAGTTAAAGTCTGTTGGAGCTGAATACCGTACCGTTCTCTGGAGTGATTCTACAACCGCTCTTTGCTGGATCAAAAATGAAAGAGTATGGAAGCAGTACATCGCTCAAAGAGTAGAAGAAATTCGACGTTTAACTCCCAAAGATTTATGGAGGCACTGTCCAGGAGAATTAAATCCTGCCGATCTACCCTCACGAGGACTACCAGCGAAAGAACTTTCTGACAGCAATACATGGTGGAACGGTCCGAGTTTTCTTTATCGACCCGAGACTGAATGGCCTGAAACCTCTCAGACGGAACCATTGAACGAAGAAATTTTACAGGAAGCAGTCAAACACGTACCAGATGTAACGCATTCCCTTGTAACCACTGTCTGCGATAAACTCAACCCGAAGGTTGACCAGATAATCGACATTGGGCGCCCGGGGAGGGTACTCCCATATGTGGTTTATATGGTATGGTTTTTGAGGTTCTCGGTCCTTAAATAGGGTATCATTTTTGCTACTTTTGGCAATGTGTTCCCGCTGTGATCCTTAGATAGGGTACCTAAATTCTATTAGCTAAAATAAACGCCCAGCTAGACGAGAAAAAGATATCTGAAAACTGAATTTTCAGTTCAGGTATTAGAAAAGCGATTTTATAAAGATTTTTGTCTTGCCGTACGCGGTTTGCCGTTATTTGGGTCGTCACGGAACGTTTCTCCTCCCCTTAAATAGGGTGTCATTTTTCGGTTTTGGGCCTTAAAAAGGGTATCAATTTTCGCTTTCTTTATCCTTAAATAGGGTCAGGGTTTAAGAACCTTGGCGGCACACCCCTATCCGAAATTTATGGGAGTACCCCCCCCCGGGATTGGGCGGTTCAGCAACGTAACGAAATTATTTCGAGTAACCGCATATGTAATCAAGTTCATCAACAAACTCAAGAACCGAACACTTGAAAACCGGAAAGGAGAGTTCGAAGATTTAACAACCGCCGAATTGAAGAACGCCGAGAATCTGTGGTTACAATCGGTTCAAGCTTCGTCATTTGCTGATGAACTTGCTTTCTTAACGCGAAAGGATCCGAAATTAACGCCACCTACACGTGTTTCACAGTTTGGACTGTTTCTTGACGACGATGGAATTATCAAGTGCAAGGGACGGATCACAAATGCTCCTCTATCGGTTTCTACAAAAACTCCGATACTTTTACCATCCAAGCATGCCTTCACCAATCTCACGGTAAAACACATTCACGATTTAGTCAAGCATTCTGGGATAAGAGACACGCTTACAACCCTACGAGAACGGTTCTGGATTCTACGCGGTCGGGAGACAGTTAAGAAAATCATTCGTCACTGCGTCGTCTGCCGACGTTTCGATGCAGCTCCATGCAAACCACCACCGTTCGCTGACCTTCCAAACACCCGAGTCTCCGACGACCCACCTTTTACTAATGTTGGACTCGACTTCGCTGGGCCATTCTACGTAAAGGAAAATGCCCATAACGCTGAATGTATCAAGGTTTACGTATGTTTATTTACATGCGCTTCAACGCGTGCAGTGCACTTAGAGTTGACCCGCGGACTTGGAGTCCAAGATTTCCTTCTGTCTTTCAGAAAATTCACCAGCAGAAAGGGACTTCCAGCTAATCTTCAATCTGACAACGCTAAAACGTTCAAGTCCGCAAGCAAGGACATTCGAAAATTAGTACGATCACCGGAAGTTTGGCGATATTTGACCAATAATCAAATCACATGGAACTTTATCGTGGAAAAGGCGCCGTGGTGGGGAGGCTACTGGGAAAGGCTCGTTCACAGTCTAGATCTATTATTGGTATTTACATAAATCGCGTATTGAAAGGATCCAAGAATTTAGGCCCGAGACTAGAGAATAAAGTTAAATTTATTCAAAATTTTGCAGACCGCCGTCGCATGCGCGGGCCGTGGCGTTTTCGTTTCAAGCCAAATTGTGTGCAAACCATCAATGGTAACCCCAACAAAGTATATATTTTCTGAAAGCTTATTGAATAAAGATTGTAATTTTGGATTTTGTTTTGATAATATAGACCATAATAAGCAACGTCAGCATTCTGTTTGCAATTATGGTGTTGTGCAACTTTAGGTTTATTTGTGAACATATTTACATGAGAGCCAAAACTTTTATGTGGAATTTGATCTACATATATTGGTCTAAAAAACAGTGTCTCAGATTTTTCGTTTCTTGCTCCATTAATTTTTTATGAATTTTTAAACTTAAAGAAGCCCTAATAACGCCATTTTAAAGTTTAAAAATTCATAAAAATTAAAGGAGCAAAAAAAGAAAAATCTGAGACACCGTTTTTTAGACCAATATATGTAGATCAAATTCCATATAAAAGTTTTGGCTCTCACATAAATGTGTTCTCAAATAAACCTAAAGTTGCGCAACATCATAATTGCAAACAAAATGCTGACGTTGCTTATTATGGTCTATTTTATCAAAACAAAATCCAAAATTACAATCTTTATTCAATAAGCTTTCAGAAAATATAAACTTTATTGGGGTTACCATTGATGGTTTGCACACAATTTGGCTTGGAACGAAAACGCCAATTTTCCTTCCGTGATACCTTAAGTGAATGTCATTTCATTTGCCTAGAGGGTAAATTCTCTCATCTCGTGGAATTATCTTGTAGCACCCTAATTTGATAGGTAATAAATTATAAACTGAGAGACAAGGCTCAAAATGATTTCGTAGTCAATTTTCACACACTGACAGTACTATAATACAGCAAAAAGTATCATGCTTCACTTTGGAGATAAAGCGTCTTGAAATTTTGAGTATGTTAAACAAAACCAGCGTTTCTCAATTTGTAGATAGTCTAGACATAAATTGGATTAAGCATGATATCTGTTTTGAGAACACATCGGCTTTTAAGTCTGGTATAATTGTTTCCTACTTCTAGTTCAAATCAAACATGTTTCATTGACATTTTCAGAAGGTGAAACCATCTGACCTGTAACCAAGCTGGTTTGGGATAGTCTTACAACTCTCTAAAAATTTTCGCTAAATTTCAGTTTGAATATATTGTCTTATTCCCAGTGGAAGTAAGATTGATTTCACCTCATTCGATTTAGCTGTAAAGATCGATCTGTGTACTACCTGCTTGAGGTTACTATTGTTAGCGGCTACTAATTTTAGCGATCTTAGCGAGTTGGACAAAAATCGCTAAATTTAGTACCCGCTAAATCTTGCTCAGAAAAAAATCGCTAAAATTAGGAGCCGCTAACAATAGTAATCTTAAGGTAAATTCTCACTTAATTCTCGGTGACCTCTGTTCACCTCAATCAGTCTCTCCATGTTCTGTTTTGGGTTTAAAAAGACTATTTTTGGAACACATAAAAATTATTCTCTCGTAGAAGGATATGGTTATAATATGCAACTAATTGGTCTTCAACGGCTCGCTGACAGTCGTGAAATTGGGCCGCTATGCTGATACCTGCTAAAATAGAGGCCAGGTCAGGTTATTTTTGGTGCGGCGGGATTCCTGTGCCCCTTATTTAGTTACAAGCTGCGAACCTTGAAATGGAAATCAGCGTTTTAGTTTCCTGGTCGAATCTCAGCTACAAAACGAATTAAAAAAAACATGGCTTTTGAGGAACACTACCGTTCACCGTTGCGATCAAAAAATATTGTGCTAAAATGTATATCTGACGTCTTGTCAGTTTATTGCATTCCGTTTTGACCATTCGATCTCCATTTTGGCCGTTCAGTGTTTCTGTTGCAGCTTTAACCAGTTAACCGATTCTGTTTTTTTTTTGTTTATCACTAGTCCTACGTCACTCAGTACGGAGTTCCTTGATAAGCACGCGCGAGTGCTTACTAATCCACAGAACCGAAAAAGATGTCGACTGTTACATTAACCCATAGCTCAAAGCGCGCGAAAACACTAAAAATGCTCATAAAAACACAAACGAACAGAAAACCTCTAAAAAATTCAAACTTGAAGGGCTGTGCAAGGTATTGTGGTGGTAAAATGTACAGCCGCCGTCTTTATCCGTACGGTGGATTGAGCCCTGTACATGTATTCTTTCATAGCAATTTCGTTCGCTTTTAACCAGTTTGATCAAAGAATCGCCTAAATCGACCCACTCCAGACACATAAATATAAATCACGTTTCTGTTTGTGGTAACCTGGAACAGATTGATATTTATCTGAGCACTAAATACTTATCAAGTTTTTGGGCAGGCAAAGAACCTCAGTTTGAACGTAAAACGCGCTGAAAGGCATGTGTGTTGCTGTGGTCCATTGGCGCGTTTCAGCATCCCAGCATTCCACACTGTCCAGAGCATCATCTTCACTCTCGCCTCCAAATACGAACACGTGATTCGCCAGTGCTCCTATCCCGGCAGCACAGCGCGCCGTGTTCAGTCTTCCAGGCTCTATAGTCCACTGACCACTGACAGGATCATACATCTCGCAACAGTTGAGAATTCCCGAGTCATGGTCGGTCTCGCGACCCCCGACCACCAACACCTTACCGTTCACGACCGCTGCGGAAGCGAAACAGCGCTTCTTCACCATAGATTCCACCAAGGTCCAGCGGTCGTGCTGCGGCTCGTACCTCTCTACCGTGCGCCGGAAGGTATCGTCAACACCGCATCCTCCTATGGCAAGGATAGTACCGTCGAGAACCACCGCGCACAAGCCTTGCCGAGCGCAGTTCATGCTGGTGACAGGGTACCATTTGTCCACTGCGGGATTGTAGCGACTTACTCGGGCGGAAACCGTTTTATGATCATTCTCGTGGTGGATGCCGCCGATAACATAGAGCTGCCCTTGAAAAGCGACTGCAGCGGAGAAGCAGCTTCCGACTGGCATGGAAGCGCGGGTACTCCAGCTGCTGTCACCTGGGACATAGCACTGAACCACCCGACTGCTTTCTTGGCTGAAAACGGAATGATGTCCAACGCTGTAAAGAACACCGCTACACACGGCTGTCGAGTGACCTTTACGACCATGAAGCATATCCGGTAAGTCGAGCCACTGATCACTTAAAGGCACGTAGCAAGCGGTGTGTTTAATATTCTGTGTAACATACTTGCTACCAGTACCACCACACATAACAATAGCGTTAATAAACTCAGTTGGTGATCTCTTAGAGACTTGAGTGGGACTTGTGCTAATCTGGCCTAAGCCGACTGTTTTCAGTGCTTCCTGTACGAGAGTAAAGCACGTGGCATTTTCCCGAACGAGCTTCTCGCCGGCAACGACGCTCAAAAGAAAGTCTCTTGACATCTCAACCAAGTGGATACACGTGAAAAGATCTTTAAAATGGCAAGCTCGATTCTCTAAGTCGTAGCTAATCCAGCGTACAACAGCATTGAAAACGTCCTTCTCATTCGTCACCACAAGATCATCTTTCGAGATGACCTCCTTTAAATGTGTCTTCTCTAAACAGAGAAATGCCGGCGTACCACAAGCCTGAACAAAATTAGCACTAATAAAACGGGTGCACGCAGACTTCAACGCTTGAAACGAATGTCCGTCGGCCAAAGATAGAATGGAGAAGCAGTTCTGAAGATCCAAGTGCTCTTGCATGAACTCAATGACAACGTCTGACAGGCCTTCGATGAAGAAATACGCCGCAGCTGTTAAGATCACCTCAGCGTTCTCTCCTAACTGTATCTCTCCGGTGTACATGTAGTCTAAAATGTCTTCCATAGCCTCGGGATACAGCCATTGTAAATCAACTTCGAAATTATCCCTTGGCCACGAATCATAAGTGAAAAGCTTTCGAAAATAATGACTGGAAGCGGCCAAGACGGTGCAGTGAGCGGAATATTTCTGTCCCCCTTGTACGTTGATCGTCACATCGCACAACATACCTTCTTTTCTGAAATCGTTCATTGTTCGAAGGATCTGGCTTGAATAAGAAACCTCTGAAACCTCGCTGCTTTCGTTAAACTTACGTCGTTCGTTTGCCATTTTGCTGTCTGCCAGTCAGTATTGTAATACGGTATTCAATTTCCAAAGCGAAAACTTACAAATTACAGTCATTACGTAATACGGCCAAAGCGTGATGCGACACGGTTCAGTTAATATAAACTGAACACTCCTTCTTATATATAAAAGCGTGAACACTAAAAAATATGTCTGGAATGTTTATGTTTAGCCAATCACATGCGAGAACTTCAGACCGCAGAAACCACAAACAACAAATGGGTTTCCATCGGTATTGTATTACGATATTCTTTTGTTTGTCACTTTCACGATTCATATTTTCTTGGTGGAAAATGATTGCTACTCAAAGCGTTTTTGAAGGGGCTATGTCATATTATAGTGAGTACTTTTTTATGATGTACAAAGCTACCTTCAAATAGAGGGAAACCTCAAAATATAAGTTTGCCAAGGTAAGAGGTAAGATAACAGTAGCAACTTATTTTCAGCGTGAATTAATTGGTAAATACATCTAATGAGCAAGGCACTCGAGTGTGAAGAGCATCTAGTGTAGTAGAGCCTTGTCATTCTAAAAGCAAAGTCTCCAGAGCCCTGAATATTTTTGTTTTTATCCCTATTGCCCAAGCATTCCGATGTTTGTAACCGAAATGTGCTTCTAATGATTTTGGATCCCTGTGATGCGGTATGAATGAACCCAGTCTCCCAATTCTTCCGTCTTGAAGACCAAAATAATTTGTGGCCTGCTTTTAATTAATTAATTTACTTTGTGATTACGTTACGGAAGAACATGGTGCTACCATGTTGTAGTTTTATTTATTTATTTATTTATATATTTATTTATTTATTTATTTATTTATTTAATTGTCTTTTCTTTCGTTATCGGGATATTTCCGCATTCTTTGTCTTGTATTTTAATGCTTTGCCGGATCTGATCACCGATTAGTTTCTCAATTCACATGAAGTCACTGGCGTTTGCATTCTTCATGTGGAGATACGTGATATTCGAGAGCTCCGCGTCTATGAATTCGGAGAAAGCCTTGATTGTCTTGGAAAGAAAGATTGAATTCGGAGAAAGATTGTACCAACGTGTACTTCAATTCTTGGAAACTCTCTTGAAGCAAGGCAGGAGTGGTGACTGGGAATGCGGACGGTGGACGGTGGACTGACAACCCGGTGGGATGGGGGTACTCCCTTACATGGGCCCTAAAAAGGATGGGTTTCGAGGCGTTTTGGTCTAATGTGAAAAGGCTTTGTCCATATTAGACTGAAATAGGGTGTGGTTGGTCCACTCAGGTCGGCAATTAGGTATAATTCTTAAGAGAAACTAATTTTTATCATTGTTATTAGTCACCTATAAAAGATTAGAGGAGAGCGTTTGACTTGAGATGAATACAACCAGGAAAAAGGAAGCTAGGCAGTGGCAAAAGACCGAGATCGTCGGCGTGCTATGCCTGATGCCTCACTAGGAGCGAAGAGGATGAGTGAGAGAGGTAGCTCATCATGCAATGTTTTGGAGGAAAGATTGCGTCTGTCTGCATAGATGAAATGAGTGAGTGAATTTGACAGAATCAAATTGGAAATTGTCTTTTATTCGAAGGGGTTTAATAAACTGCGAAAAGAAATTGTAGACTGTAGCAGTTCTTGATATGTTAGGCAAAATTTTTTTATGCATGCATGCTATCTTATCGTAATTTGGATTACGATTAAAGCAACATGTTGCGGACAGTCACGTTTTTATTTTTGTTATGTAACACAAGTCACGTTTGCGGTTTTGTTTGTACAGACACAACTTGATTGATGCCTGTGGATTGACAACCTGATTTTCCGGTTTTAAAATTGTTTTGAAGATTCAATTTCAGTTGGAATAAATGGTTTAATCGAGCAACAAGCGTGAATTTTGTGCGTCTTCAAAACATGGCGCCCAACGTGGGGCACTGATTCACGACATTGGGGAAAACATGACATCGACAGAAGGGGATCAAACTGAGCCGAATGAAGATCAACTTCCAAAGGAGGACCACTTCCAAGACTGCGAGCGACGCGTGCGGCAACAAGGGAGTTGTTACAAAGCTCATCGGAAAAGCCGACACTATATTACATGGTGAAAATCCACTCGATCAACAGGCAAGGAATCAATTGGCGCGAATCGAAAGGATTTTAAAGGAAAAATTAGAATTAATTCATCAATTCGACGAGAAAATCATTGCGGTATGCAAGGTAGAGGATATCGAAGAGGAAATCGAATACGCTGAAGATTTAAAAATGCGCGTAATGGATGCGATCGAAGCTATTTCACAAGGAACAACGCCCATTAACCCGCTTAGTTCAAGTGAACCCTCTTACCTCGCTCAAGGATCTCAAGGATCTCAAGGAACGGACGATGTTTACATTCCTCCTCCACCACCTGGATCGTATTCAGCGAGTCCATCACTACAGCAGCAAAACTCGGGAACTGGAACAGAAACTCCGAAAGTGGCTCGAACAAAATTGCCAAAACTGACACTTCGTAGGTTTAAAGGAGATGTTACACAATTCCGCACCTTCTGGGACACGTTCGAAAGTGCAGTTCATTCTAATCCTGGGTTGACAAACGTCGACAAGTTTAGCTATCTTGTTTCGTTATTAGAAGGTAGTGCATCACGCGCGATTGAAGGTTTGCCAGTAACAGAGGAAAACTACGAGTCAGCAGTGGACATCTTGAAAAAGAGATTCGGCAAACCGCAACAGCTCATTTCCGCTCATATGGAAGAGCTTCTTAAACTGAACATCTGTACGGTGGATAAACCAAGCCAACTTCGTTTTCTGTACGACAAAATAAGCGTAAACATCAGGGGACTTGAAGCTCTGGGAGTCAAGTCGGATCAGTATGGCAGCTTGCTTATTCCAATCATTATGGCGAAACTTCCTGCCGAAATTCGCGTACAAGTGGCGAGAAATACGTCTCAAGACGTTTGGGAAATCGAGTCTTTGCTTGATCTTATACAAAGTGAAATTGAAGCGAGAGAGATTAGCGAGAAGATAAAGGCCGCGACCGAGCAAGTTAAGCGTCCACCGCCCCCCAAACCTCCGTTGCCGACAGCTGGAGCCTTTTTTGGTGCCACTTCAAAGCCAGAATCGACTGTTCCCAAATGTGTTTACTGCACTGAAAGACATTTCTCAGCGTCTTGCAACAAGGTAACAGATATCAACGCCAGAAGAGACATTCTTAGACGCGACAAAAGGTGTTTTATGTGTTTGAAGAAGGGACATTTAGTTGATCAGTGCGACAAGAGTTGTAGAAATTGCAAGCGAAGACATCATCAATCGATTTGTCAAGCACAATCACCCGGTGAATCACTGAATTCTCAGCCACCAACTCCCAAGGAAAATTCGCCTCAAAGCGAACCGGAGACACAAGTTCAAAATCATGGTAACGCCACACGATTCAACACGGCTAATGCAGAAACCCCAACAACTCAGTTAACAACTTCGACGTCCAGTAACAAGGGGAGTGTTTTGTTGCAAACGGCCCAGCATAAAATAAAAATGAAAAATAAGATAAAATAAAGTGAAATGAAATAGGAACTGGTATGCACCCGTATGTATCCGTTGTTATTTGTATGTATCCGTATGTTACTCGTATGTATCCGTATGTTACTCGTATGTTACCTGTATGTACCCGTATGTACCCGTATGTTCCGTGTGTTACTCGTATGTTACCCGTATGTCACTCGTAGTACTCGTGTGGTGTATTAGTAATGATCGCGACAATCTTGCATCACTTGCAGCTCAACAAACAAAGTGACCCCGAAATTGCTGAATTATTGGAACAATCTCTGTACGTGGACGACCTGTTAACGGGGGAGTCAGACGAGGAAAGAGGTCTCGCTGTTTACAAGAGATGCAAGAAAGTTATGTCAAGTGGAGGATTCAATCTCAGAAAGTGGCGATCCAATTCGAGAAAATTACAAATGGAAATTGCGAAATTTGAAAGTTCACCAGGATCAACAAACACACAACAGGAAGTCATGAATGTCAACAAAGAAGATGACGAATCATTCGCTAAATCGAGTGTTGGTTGTGACTCAGCGACTTCTGACAACGAGGATACAGTGATTAAAATTCTAGGAATGAACTGGAACACTCTCACTGACGAAATGTTCTTCAGTTTTTCCGACCTTTGCTCATTTGCGAGTTCACTTCCTCTCACCAAGCGATCTGTTCTCAAGGTTACGGCCAAGATCTTCGACCCCATGGGCTTTTTGACGCCTCTAACAATAGAGATGAAGATCTTGTTTCAAGAACTTTGTATCAACAAAACAAATTGGGACGACGAATTACAAGGAACTTTGCTTAACCGATGGAAATCGTTTCTCCAAGATCTGAAGTTCATTGACAGCTATCGTATTCCTCGATGCTATTTCTCGCGACAACCAGTAACCATTCAGATACATGGCTTCAGTGATGCTTCAGAACGCGCCTACGCCGCGGTGGTTTACATTCGAAACACGTACAGCGATGGTCGAGTCGAAGTTAAATTGGTCGCTTCAAAATCGAGAGTTTCTCCTATCAAAAGGCAGACAATTCCTCGATTGGAGTTACTAGGAGCATTAATTTTGGCCCGTCTTGTTAACAAGTTAAAGTCTGTTGGAGCTGAATACCGTACCGTTCTCTGGAGTGATTCTACAACCGCTCTTTGCTGGATCAAAAATGAAAGAGTATGGAAGCAGTACATCGCTCAAAGAGTAGAAGAAATTCGACGTTTAACTCCCAAAGATTTATGGAGGCACTGTCCAGGAGAATTAAATCCTGCCGATCTACCCTCACGAGGACTACCAGCGAAAGAACTTTCTGACAGCAATACATGGTGGAACGGTCCGAGTTTTCTTTATCGACCCGAGACTGAATGGCCTGAAACCTCTCAGACGGAACCATTGAACGAAGAAATTTTACAGGAAGCAGTCAAAAACGTACCAGATGTAACGCATTCCCTTGTAACCACTGTCTACGATAAACTCAACCCGAAGGTTGACCAGATAATCGACATTGGGCGCCCGGGGAGGGTACTCCCATATGTGGCCTATATAGGTATGTGCCGCCCGATAGGGTATGGTTTTTGAGGTTCTCGGTCCTTAAATAGGGTATCATTTTTGCTACTTTTGGCAATGTGTTCCCGCTGTGATCCTTAGATAGGGTACCTAAATTCTATTAGCTAAAATAAACGCCCAGCTAGACGAGAAAAAGATATCTGAAAACTGAATTTTCAGTTCAGGTATTAGAAAAGCGATTTTATAAAGATTTTTGTCTTGCCGTACGCGGTTTGCCGTTATTTGGGTCGTCACGGAACGTTTCTCCTCCCCTTAAATAGGGTGTCATTTTTCGGTTTTGGGCCTTAAAAAGGGTATCAATTTTCGCTTTCTTTATCCTTAAATAGGGTCAGGGTTTAAGAACCTTGGCGGCACACCCCTATCCGAAATTTATGGGAGTACCCCCCCCCCGGGATTGGGCGGTTCAGCAACGTAACGAAATTATTTCGAGTAACCGCATATGTAATCAAGTTCATCAACAAACTCAAGAACCGAACACTTGAAAACCGGAAAGGAGAGTTCGAAGATTTAACAACCGCCGAATTGAAGAACGCCGAGAATCTGTGGTTACAATCGGTTCAAGCTTCGTCATTTGCTGATGAACTTGCTTTCTTAACGCGAAAGGATCCGAAATTAACGCCACCTACACGTGTTTCACAGTTTGGACTGTTTCTCGACGACGATGGAATTATCAAGTGCAAGGGACGGATCACAAATGCTCCTCTATCGGTTTCTACAAAAACTCCGATACTTTTACCATCCAAGCATGCCTTCACCAATCTCACGGTAAAACACATTCACGATTTAGTCAAGCATTCTGGGATAAGAGACACGCTTACAACCCTACGAGAACGGTTCTGGATTCTACGCGGTCGGGAGACAGTTAAGAAAATCATTCGTCACTGCGTCGTCTGCCGACGTTTCGATGCAGCTCCATGCAAACCACCACCGTTCGCTGACCTTCCAAACACCCGAGTCTCCGACGACCCACCTTTTACTAATGTTGGACTCGACTTCGCTGGGCCATTCTACGTAAAGGAAAATGCCCATAACGCTGAATGTATCAAGGTTTACGTATGTTTATTTACATGCGCTTCAACGCGTGCAGTGCACTTAGAGTTGACCCGCGGACTTGGAGTCCAAGATTTCCTTCTGTCTTTCAGAAAATTCACCAGCAGAAAGGGACTTCCAGCTAATCTTCAATCTGACAACGCTAAAACGTTCAAGTCCGCAAGCAAGGACATTCGAAAATTAGTACGATCACCGGAAGTTTGGCGATATTTGACCAATAATCAAATCACATGGAACTTTATCGTGGAAAAGGCGCCGTGGTGGGGAGGCTACTGGGAAAGGCTCGTTCGCAGTCTAGATCTATTATTGGTATTTACATAAATCGCGTATTGAAAGGATCCAAGAATTTAGGCCCGAGACTAGAGAATAAAGTTAAATTTATTCAAAATTTTGCAGACCGCCGTCGCATGCGCGGGCCGTGGCGTTTTCGTTCCAAGCCAAATTGTGTGCAAACCATCAATGGTAACCCCAACAAAGTATATATTTTCTGAAAGCTTATTGAATAAAGATTGTAATTTTGGATTTTGTTTTGATAATATAGACCATAATAAGCAACGTCAGCATTCTGTTTGCAATTATGGTGTTGTGCAACTTTAGGTTTATTTGTGAACATATTTACATGAGAGCCAAAACTTTTATGTGGAATTTGATCTACATATATTGGTCTAAAAAACAGTGTCTCAGATTTTTCGTTTCTTGCTCCATTAATTTTTTATGAATTTTTAAACTTAAAGAAGCCCTAATAACGCCATTTTAAAGTTTAAAAATTCATAAAAATTAAAGGAGCAAAAAAAGAAAAATCTGAGACACCGTTTTTTAGACCAATATATGTAGATCAAATTCCATATAAAAGTTTTGGCTCTCACATAAATGTGTTCTCAAATAAACCTAAAGTTGCGCAACATCATAATTGCAAACAAAATGCTGACGTTGCTTATTATGGTCTATTTTATCAAAACAAAATCCAAAATTACAATCTTTATTCAATAAGCTTTCAGAAAATATAAACTTTATTGGGGTTACCATTGATGGTTTGCACACAATTTGGCTTGGAACGAAAACGCCAATTTTCCTTCCGTGATACCTTAAGTGAATGTCATTTCATTTGCCTAGAGGGTAAATTCTCTCATCTCGTGGAATTATCTTGTAGCACCCTAATTTGATAGGTAATAAATTATAAACTGAGAGACAAGGCTCAAAATGATTTCGTAGTCAATTTTCACACACTGACAGTACTATAATACAGCAAAAAGTATCATGCTTCACTTTGGAGATAAAGCGTCTTGAAATTTTGAGTATGTTAAACAAAACCAGCGTTTCTCAATTTGTAGATAGTCTAGACATAAATTGGATTAAGCATGATATCTGTTTTGAGAACACATCGGCTTTTAAGTCTGGTATAATTGTTTCCTACTTCTAGTTCAAATCAAACATGTTTCATTGACATTTTCAGAAGGTGAAACCATCTGACCTGTAACCAAGCTGGTTTGGGATAGTCTTACAACTCTCTAAAAATTTTCGCTAAATTTCAGTTTGAATATATTGTCTTATTCCCAGTGGAAGTAAGATTGATTTCACCTCATTCGATTTAGCTGTAAAGATCGATCTGTGTACTACCTGCTTAAGGTTACTATTGTTAGCGGCTACTAATTTTAGCGATCTTAGCGAGTTGGACAAAAATCGCTAAATTTAGTACCCGCTAAATCTTGCTCAGAAAAAAATCGCTAAAATTAGGAGCCGCTAACAATAGTAATCTTAAGGTAAATTCTCACTTAATTCTCGGTGACCTCTGTTCACCTCAATCAGTCTCTCCATGTTCTGTTTTGGGTTTAAAAAGACTATTTTTGGAACACATAAAAATTATTCTCTCGTAGAAGGATATGGTTATAATATGCAACTAATTGGTCTTCAACGGCTCGCTGACAGTCGTGAAATTGGGCCGCTATGCTGATACCTGCTAAAATAGAGGCCAGGTCAGGTTATTTTTGGTGCGGCGGGATTCCTGTGCCCCTTATTTAGTTACAAGCTGCGAACCTTGAAATGGAAATCAGCGTTTTAGTTTCCTGGTCGAATCTCAGCTACAAAACGAATTAAAAAAAACATGGCTTTTGAGGAACACTACCGTTCACCGTTGCGATCAAAAAATATTGTGCTAAAATGTATATCTGACGTCTTGTCAGTTTATTGCATTCCGTTTTGACCATTCGATCTCCATTTTGGCCGTTCAGTGTTTCTGTTGCAGCTTTAACCAGTTAACCGATTCTGTTTTTTTTTTTTTTTGTTTATCACTAGTCCTACGTCACTCAGTACGGAGTTCCTTGATAAGCACGCGCGAGTGCTTACTAATCCACAGAACCGAAAAAGATGTCGACTGTTACATTAACCCATAGCTCAAAGCGCGCGAAAACACTAAAAATGCTCATAAAAACACAAACGAACAGAAAACCTCTAAAAAATTCAAACTTGAAGGGCTGTGCAAGGTATTGTGGTGGTAAAATGTACAGCCGCCGTCTTTATCCGTACGGTGGATTGAGCCCTGTACATGTATTCTTTCATAGCAATTTCGTTCGCTTTTAACCAGTTTGATCAAAGAATCGCCTAAATCGACCCACTCCAGACACATAAATATAAATCACGTTTCTGTTTGTGGTAACCTGGAACAGATTGATATTTATCTGAGCACTAAATACTTATCAAGTTTTTGGGCAGGCAAAGAACCTCAGTTTGAACGTAAAACGCGCTGAAAGGCATGTGTGTTGCTGTGGTCCATTGGCGCGTTTCAGCATCCCAGCATTCCACACTGTCCAGAGCATCATCTTCACTCTCGCCTCCAAATACGAACACGTGAATCGCCAGTGCTCCTATCCCGGCAGCACAGCGCGCCGTGTTCAGTCTTCCAGGCTCTATAGTCCACTGACCACTGACAGGATCATACATCTCGCAACAGTTGAGAAATCCCGAGTCATGGTCGGTCTCGCGACCCCCGACCACCAACACCTTACCGTTCACGACCGCTGCGGAAGCGAAACAGCGCTTCTTCACCATAGATTCCACCAAGGTCCAGCGGTCGTGCTGCGGCTCGTACCTCTCTACCGTGCGCCGGAAGGTATCGTCAACACCGCATCCTCCTATGGCAAGGATAGTACCGTCGAGAACCACCGCGCACAAGCCTTGCCGAGCGCAGTTCATGCTGGTGACAGGATACCATTTGTCCACTGGGGGATTGTAGCGACTTACTCGGGCGGAAACCGTTTTATGATCATTCTCGTGGTGGATGCCGCCGATAACATAGAGCTGCCCTTGAAAAGCGACTGCAGCGGAGAAGCAGCTTCCGACTGGCATGGAAGCGCGGGTACTCCAGCTGCTGTCACCTGGGACATAGCACTGAACCACCCGACTGCTTTCTTGGCTGAAAACGGAATGATGTCCAACGCTGTAAAGAACACCGCTACACACAGCTGTCGAGTGACCTTTACGACCATGAAGCATATCCGGTAAGTCGAGCCACTGATCACTTGAAGGCACGTAGCAAGCGGTGTGTTTAATATTCTGTGTAACATACTTGCTACCAGTACCACCACACATAACAATAGCGCTAATAAACTCAGTTGGTGATCTCTTAGAGACTTGAGTGGGACTTGTGCTAATCTGGCCTAAGCCGACTGTTTTCAGTGCTTCCTGTACGAGAGTAAAGCACGTGGCATTTTCCCGAACGAGCGTCTCGCCGGCAACGACGCTCAAAAGAACGTCTCTTGACATCCCAACCAAGTGGATACACGTGAAAAGATCTTTAAAATGGCAAGCTCGATTCTCTAAGTCGTAGTTAATCCAGCGTACAACAGCATTGAAAACGTCCTTCTCATTCGTCACCACAAGATCATCTTTCGAGATGACCTCCTTTAAATGTGTCTTCTCTAAACAGAGAAATGCCGGCGTACCACAAGCCTGAACAAAATTAGCACTAATAAAACGGGTGCACGCAGACTTCAACGCTTGAAACGAATGTCCGTCGGCCAAAGATAAAATGGAGAAGCAGTTCTGAAGATCCAAGTGCTCTTGCATGAACTCAATGACAACGTCTGACAGGCCTTCGATGAAGAAATACGCCGCAGCTGTTAAGATCACCTCAGCGTTCTCTCCTAACTGTATCTCTCCGGTGTACATGTAGTCTAAAATGTCTTCCATAGCCTCGGGATACAGCCATTGTAAATCAACTTCGAAATTATCCCTTGGCCGCGAATCATAAGTGAAAAGCTTTCGAAAATAATGACTGGAAGCGGCCAAGACGGTGCAGTGAGCGGAATATTTCTGTCCCCCTTGTACGTTGATCGTCACATCGCACAACATACCTTCTTTTCTGAAATCGTTCATTGTTCGAAGGATCTGGCTTGAATAAGAAACCTCTGAAACCTCGCTGCTTTCGTTAAACTTACGTCGTTCGTTTGCCATTTTGCTGTCTGCCAGTCAGTATTGTAATACGGTATTCAATTTCCAAAGCGAAAACTTACAAATTACAGTCATTACGTAATACGGTTTTCCAAAGCGTGATGCGACACGGTTCAGTTAATATATACTAGTTATGCAACGCTTTCGAGTGGTATACTATGGAATATCCCACAAGACACTTGTATTTTCTCGGTATACAAATGAAATGAGTGAGTGAATTTGACAGAATCAAATTGGAAATTGTCTTTTATTCGAAGGGGTTTAATAAACTGCGAAAAGAAATTGTAGACTGTAGCAGTTCTTGATATGTTAGGCAAAATTTTTTTATGCATGCATGCTATCTTATCGTAATTTGGATTACGATTAAAGCAACATTGGGAATTTGAAGCCCATGTCAAATGTTTACGCCACCCGAACCGAAATACCGTAAAATTCCGGTTATAAGCCCTGGGCTTAAACAACTTCGTAAGGGGTTTTGTGTGGGCTTATAAGCGGAGGGGCTTATATCCGGGAGGGCTTATAAGCGGAATAAAAAAAAAACGTTTCAAAACGAGCCACGGGAGTGGTTGGTCGAAATACGTTTTTAAGTTTAAAACGCATAATAAAGCAACACAGTTAGCCCTGTTCAGTACTGTCATCCGGCAGAGGGGGGCTCATATCCGGGGGGGCTTATAATCGGATGTATTTTTTTGTTTCCAGGTAGATGGGCCTATAACCGGAGGGGCTTATAACCGGAGGGGCTTATAACCAGAATTTTACGGTATCGCATATCTTGATCTGAAATGGGGTCAGGGTTTTCAGAAGCGCCCCCCGGTGACTAACAAACGTTCAGAATTCACGGAAGCGGAAGAAGCTAATTCTCTCTTGATCCGATCCTTCAAAAATTAAACTACAGTACTAATAGACCATAGATATGTCACTTCCTCAATGATTCCTTTTACTTATTGTTTTATATTTCGTAATTTGTTCCTATCGTAACTTTTCTTTTCTATTGCTTATTTGGTACCGGCCTCGATTAGTAACTAGCTATTTGCTTGTAGCAAAAATTTGGAAGTTTTAGTTGAAGTTCAAGTTAAAACTGTCGCGATCTCGTGTCTGGTAACTATCTTTTTAGGAAAATCACAGAAGTCTTCATATCTTCTTTCGGGTTCCTAACCGTAAACACGGAAGTATAGACCAAAAATACTTACTTTGTTTAATATAGAATTCCTATGTTTTTTCGCCTGCATATAATCGTGGGCTGATGATAAGTAACAAACATTTTGAGTACGGGATATAGAGGCATTTGCCCTATTTGAAGTGGAACGCATTGATTTGACATCTCGTCGCGAGCGATCTCGCGGTTTTGTCGAGCTATAAGGTCATGAAACACGAGGCAATTTTTTCTGCAACTTCCAACCCAACAAACGATGCATTACAAGTTTGGAAAAAATTTCACGTGTAACACTCCATCCATTTTGGCAACCTGCAGTGCATTCTCGTCCCCATAGCCCTTTCGTTTCTCTTAGCCGGCTGGGCCTTGGCACGAGGAAACAAAGGGCTCTGGGGACACAGGATTTCCAGTCCTAGATTCTAGGACTTCCGGTCTTCATGTATGCAGTCACGACGTTTCAAAAGAATGTATGAGAGAGTCGTTACGTTTTCGACTTCCGTTTAGGAATTCTTTGTTCCAAACAGCCAATCAAAAAAATTCGAATTAATTCAAAAATCCTATGTCCCCAGAGCCCTCCGTTTTCTCGTGCCAAGCCGGCTAAGAGAAACGAAAGGGCTATGGGGACGAGAATGCCTGCAGTGCAGTAAAATGTTTAGCCTCGTTCCCAGGGTCTCTCACCCTGTGCCCAGAGCGAGGGCGAAGAGAGGGACCCTGGGAACGAGGTTGCAAAATGTTGCGTTGCGAGTTAAAAGAAAAGTATAACTGACCTCTATACTTTTCGCAACGTTGCGAGACAAGTTGCTGCGTGTAATATTTCAAGCGCGACTTGCAACGCCATTTTCTTGAGATCAACCAATCAGAGCTCGCGTTTCGCTCGGGGGAAATTTCTAGATAATTTCCAATGGGCGCGTTGCAAGTTGCAAACAAAAATTGCGAGCGTGTGACATGCCTTTTGAAACTTGCAATGTTTTTCAGTCACCACCGTTGCGTTGCAAGTTGCAGGAAAAATTGCCTCGTGTAACATGGGCTTTAGTACGTGGTCGAACTGTTTTAGGTATTTCGAGTGAATAGTTACGAAAGAATACGTAAAATGTTCATAATTTTACGACACGAGTTGCAGTCAGAAGAAGCTCAAACGCCAAACTATTGCATCTCTTTTTATTGGCCGCATTTTGTTGTTCTCCTTTGTCCCCGCATGAAAATAATGACTTGTAATTTAACATACTTCTTCAATAATGACAGATGCCATGAATATAGCTGATATAATTTTCTAAAAATAGGGTTCCTTCTACAATAGTGATGCATAAGCCGCGAGAAGATGGTACAGAGAGTACTTTATTCTCATTTCGCGAATCAGAAAAAAAAACGTAAGAAACAGCAACTGGGGTGAACGAGAGTTTGTTTACCTGCAACTGATGACGAGACCGTAACAATAAGTTGCAGCCATCAACATTTTTGTACAATATTGTAAATCTTAGTGGCAGATCAAGACCTTCAGGGAGATGGGGGGGGGGGGGACGATCATCCAGACCCTAGAATTAGGGGGGAGCGCTCTCGAAATAATTTTTCTCGGACCTTCGGGCCTCTTTTTGTTCTAAAATATGGTTATAGGCAATCATTCTGCTAATAAAGATATATTCCAGCTATAATGCCACCGGATATAACCTCTCCCCTATCGAACATAACACATAACAACACAGGAGCCCATGACCTTTTTTACAACATAACCAACGTTCTCACAGAACGTTGTACTTCAAATAGAAATAGGCAAAGAAAACCGACAGCTAAAAACGTTTGATACAGTGACAGTCTTATAGTCGTTTCTTGTCAACTCATTTTCAAAACATTTTTTATACCACATATAAGGCCCACCGTGCATAACCTCCCCCAGTTTTCAGCCCACCCGAAGCTGGACAAGTTGCCGATATACGTGTATAAGCCAATGCAAATATCAAGAGACCATCACCGGCTTTAGATTGTACAAGTTTCTAAGCTCGTCATACCGTAAACTTAATATCGGCCTTTAGGAAATCGATAAAAAATGTTATTTAATTAATTTGAAAAATATCTTTTGCCACTCTGAGCACGCCGCACTGGACCCAGGACCTTTTACAAGGCATCTTGCTGACTGTTTCCCAGTTCCTCTTGCGCTCGTCGTAACACTCTACACTGTCCAGACTCCCCGAGTTATTACAGCCTCCAAACAGGTAAATCCGGTTGCCAAGCCTCGTGACACCAGCCGCCTTTTGAGGAACACTACCGTTCACCGTTGCGATCAAAAAATATTGTGCTAAAATGTATATCTGACGTCTTGTCAGTTTATTGCATTCCGTTTTGACCATTCGATCTCCATTTTGGCCGTTCAGTGTTTCTGTTGCAGCTTTAAACAGTTAACCGATTCTGTTTTTTTTTTTTGTTTATCACTAGTCCTACGTCACTCAGTACGGAGTTCCTTGATAAGCACGCGCGAGTGCTTACTAATCCACAGAACCGAAAAAGATGTCGACTGTTACATTAACCCATAGCTCAAAGCGCGCGAAAACACTAAAAATGCTCATAAAAACACAAACGAACAGAAAACCTCTAAAAAATTCAAACTTGAAGGGCTGTGCAAGGTATTGTGGTGGTAAAATGTACAGCCGCCGTCTTTATCCGTTCTTTATCCGTACGGTGGATTGAGCCCTGTACATGTATTCTTTCATAGCAATTTCGTTCGCTTTTAACCAGTTTGATCAAAGAATCGCCTAAATCGACCCACTCCAGACACATAAATATAAATCACGTTTCTGTTTGTGGTAACCTGGAACAGATTGATATTTATCTGAGCACTAAATACTTATCAAGTTTTTGGGCAGGCAAAGAACCTCAGTTTGAACGTAAAACGCGCTGAAAGGCATGTGTGTTGCTGTGGTCCATTGGCGCGTTTCAGCATCCCAGCATTCCACACTGTCCAGAGCATCATCTTCACTCTCGCCTCCAAATACGAACACGTGATTCGCCAGTGCTCCTATCCCGGCAGCACAGCGCGCCGTGTTCAGTCTTCCAGGCTCTATAGTCCACTGACCACTGACAGGATCATACATCTCGCAACAGTTGAGAATTCCCGAGTCATGGTCGGTCTCGCGACCCCCGACCACCAACACCTTACCGTTCACGACCGCTGCGGAAGCGAAACAGCGCTTCTTCACCATAGATTCCACCAAGGTCCAGCGGTCGTGCTGCGGCTCGTACCTCTCTACCGTGCACCGGAAGGTATCGTCAACACCGCATCCTCCTATGGCAAGGATAGTACCGTCGAGAACCACCGCGCACAAGCCTTGCCGAGCGCAGTTCATGCTGGTGACAGGGTACCATTTGTCCACTGCGGGATTGTAGCGACTTACTCGGGCGGAAACCGTTTTATGATCATTCTCGTGGTGGATGCCGCCGATAACATAGAGCTGCCCTTGAAAAGCGACTGCAGCGGAGAAGCAGCTTCCGACTGGCATGGAAGCGCGGGTACTCCAGCTGCTGTCACCTGGGACATAGCACTGAACCACCCGACTGCTTTCTTGGCTGAAAACGGAATGATGTCCAACGCTGTAAAGAACACCGCTACACACGGCTGTCGAGTGACCTTTACGACCATGAAGCATATCCGGTAAGTCGAGCCACTGATCACTTGAAGGCACGTAGCAAGCGGTGTGTTTAATATTCTGTGTAACATACTTGCTACCAGTACCACCACACATAACAATAGCGCTAATAAACTCAGTTGGTGATCTCTTAGAGACTTGAGTGGGACTTGTGCTAATCTGGCCTAAGCCGACTGTTTTCAGTGCTTCCTGTACGAGAGTAAAGCACGTGGCATTTTCCCGAACGAGCGTCTCGCCGGCAACGACGCTCAAAAGAACGTCTCTTGACATCCCAACCAAGTGGATACACGTGAAAAGATCTTTAAAATGGCAAGCTCGATTCTCTAAGTCGTAGTTAATCCAGCGTACAACAGCATTGAAAACGTCCTTCTCATTCGTCACCACAAGATCATCTTTCGAGATGACCTCCTTTAAATGTGTCTTCTCTAAACAGAGAAATGCCGGCGTACCACAAGCCTGAACAAAATTAGCACTAATAAAACGGGTGCACGCAGACTTCAACGCTTGAAACGAATGTCCGTCGGCCAAAGATAAAATGGAGAAGCAGTTCTGAAGATCCAAGTGCTCTTGCATGAACTCAATGACAACGTCTGACAGGCCTTCGATGAAGAAATACGCCGCAGCTGTTAAGATCACCTCAGCGTTCTCTCCTAACTGTATCTCTCCGGTGTACATGTAGTCTAAAATGTCTTCCATAGCCTCGGGATACAGCCATTGTAAATCAACTTCGAAATTATCCCTTGGCCGCGAATCATAAGTGAAAAGCTTTCGAAAATAATGACTGGAAGCGGCCAAGACGGTGCAGTGAGCGGAATATTTCTGTCCCCCTTGTACGTTGATCGTCACATCGCACAACATACCTTCTTTTCTGAAATCGTTCATTGTTCGAAGGATCTGGCTTGAATAAGAAACCTCTGAAACCTCGCTGCTTTCGTTAAACTTACGTCGTTCGTTTGCCATTTTGCTGTCTGCCAGTACAGTCAGTATTGTAATACGGTATTCAATTTCCAAAGCGAAAACTTACAAATTACAGTCATTACGTAATACGGTTTTCCAAAGCGTGATGCGACACGGTTCAGTTAATATATACTAGTTATGCAACGCTTTCGAGTGGTATACTATGGAATATCCTTCTTATAAAAGCGTGAACACTAAAAAATATGTCTGGAATGTTTGTGTTTAGCCAATCACATGCGAGAACTTCAGACCGCAGAAACCACAAACAACAAATGGGTTTCCATCGGTCACGGAGCAACTTTAGTTCTTATTTTGTTTCAGGATACACGCTCTGTCTTTTTAAGAATTTAAAGAACTGCCATTCTTTCGTATCGAGGGCCACATCCAGAACATGGTTTCAGGGATTTTTAAAAGAAAAAAAGGACGGTTTCTCTAGCGACGATATACGACATGGTTCAGTGCATGCAGTATGTTGTAGACACGTCCAGACATAAGATGTAAACACGATAAACCGAATATAAAATACAAAATTGTGGAGTTTTCGTTACTGATTGTAAATCTTTTCGGTAGAACAAGGGATTCGATTTATTTCGGCAAACGATTTCAACCCTTAGGCAATTAGAGGTTCCGTGATCGTAAGACTGCAAACTGCAAAGGCTCCAGACGAAAATTATTCAAAATGTTGGCGTGATTGGTGCAAAGTAAACACCTCAATCGCTCAATCGTTTGATTTTCGCTTTTCCTTCCCGCTATCGTTTCGCTGTTATCGAAGAAACAAACCTTCCTTCTATCAGTGTTTAGGTCTGCTACAATAGTTGGGGTGAGATAAAAACCGGAAAATGCAAGCTTACCTCAGTACAAATTGTAACATGCCATCAGGCGAACGGTAACTGCAGATACGAATTCGTTACAATTTTTGAAAATTGGCGGCAACTGGGGCAAATCGTAGCGTTGGGCGCATCGGTTTTTCAATTTTTTCTATAAAAAAAAATCACTCAAACCTATTCTTCAGTGGAGCAGTGAATGTTCTCAAAAAGGAAGGAATTACAATTAGTGTGTTTACTTGTAAATTGGAGCGAAACGAGAACCAAATATTGTTCCGTGACCGATGGAAACCCATGTGGTTTCTGCGGTCTGAAGTTCTCGCATGTGATTGGTTAAAAGACAAAGAACATTCCAGACATATTTTAAGTGTTCAAGCGTGATGCGACACGGTTCAGTTAATATAAACTGATATTAACTCTTTTGTTTGTCACTTTCACGATTCATATTTTCTTGGTGGAAAATGATTGCTACTCAAAGCGTTTTTAAAGAGGCTATGTCATGGTATAGTGAGTACTTTTAATGATGTACAAAGTTGTCGTCAAATAAAGGGAAATCTAAAAATATTATTTTACTAAGGTAAGCGTACGATAATAGTAGCAACTTATTTTCAGCGTGAATTAATTGGTAAATACATCTAATTAGCAAGGCACTCGAGCGTGAAGAGCATCTAGTGTAGTAGAGCCTTGTCATTCTAAAAGCAAAGTCCCCAGAGCCCTGAATATTTTTGTTTTTATCCCTATTGCCCAAGCATTCCGATGTTTGTAACCGAAATGTGCTGTCTATGATTTTGGATCCCTGTGATGCGTATGAATGAACCCAGTCTCCCAATTCTTCCGTCTTGAAGACCAAAATAATTTGTGGTCTGCTTTTAATTAATTAATTTACTTTGTGATTACGTTACGGAAGAACATGGTGCTACCATGTTGTAGTTTTATTTATTTATTTATTTATTTATTTATTTATTTATTTATTTAATTGTCTTTTCTTTCGTTATCGGGATATTTTCCGCATCCTTTGTCTTGTATTTTAATGCTTTGCCGGATCAGATCACCGATTAGTTTCTCAATTCACATGAAGTCACTGGCGTTTGCATTCTTCATGTGGAGATACGTGATATTCGAGAGCTCCGCGTCTATGAATTCGGAGAAAGCCTTGATTGTCTTGGAAAGAAAGATTGAATTCGGAGAAAGATTGTACCAACGTGTACTTCAATTCTTGGAAACTCTCTTGAAGAAAGGCAGGAGTGGTGACTGGGAATGCCGACGGTGGACTAACAACCCGGTGGGATAAGGGTACTCCGTTACATGGGCCCTAAAAAGGATGGGTTTCGAGGCGTTTTGGTCTAATGTGAAAAGGCTTTGTCCATATTAGACTGAAATAGGGTGTGGTTTGTCCACTCAGGTCGGCAATTAGGTATAATTCTTAAGAGAAACTAATTTTTATCATTGTTATTAGTCACCTATAAAAGATTAGAGGAGAGCGTTTGACTTGAGATGAATACAACCAGGAAAAAATAAGCTAGGCAGTGGCAAAAGACTGAGATCGTCGGTGTACTATGCCTTATGCCTCACCAGGGGCGAAAAGGATGAGTGAGAGAGGTAGCTCATCATGCAACGTTTTGGAGGAAAGATTGCGTCTGTCTGCATAGATGAAATGAGTGAGTGAATTTGACAGAATCAAATTGGAAATTGTCTTTTATTCGAAGGGGTTTAATAAACTGCGAAAAGAAATTGTAGACTGTAGCAGTTCTTGATATGTTAGGCAAAATTTTTTTGCATGCATGCTATCTTATCGTAATTTGGATTACGATTAAAGCAACATTGGGAATTTGAAGCCCATCTCAAATGTTTATTACGCCACCCGAACCGAAATACCGTAAACTTCCGGTTATAAGCCCTGGGCTTATACAACTTCGTAAGGGGTTTTGTGTGGGCTTATAAGCGGAGGGGCTTATATCCGGGAGGGCTTATAAGCGGAATAAAAAAATCCGTTTCAAAACGAGCCACGGTAGTGGTTGGTCGAAATACGTTTTTAAGTTTAAAACGCATAATAAAGCGAAACAGTTAGCCCTGTTCAGTACTGTCATCCGACAGAGGGGGGCTTATATCCGGGGGGGGCTTATAATCGGATGTATTTTTTTGTTTCCAGATAGATGGGCCTATAACCGGAGGGGCTTATAACCGGAGGGGCTTATAAGCGGGGGGGGGGGGGGCTTATAACCAGAATTTTACGGTATCGCATATCTTGATCTGAAATGGGGTCAGGGTTTCCAGAAGCGCGCCCCAGTGACTAACAAACGTTCACAATTCACGGAAGCGGAAGAAACTAATTCTCTCTTGATCCGATCCTTCAAAAATTAAACTACAGTACTAATAGACCATAGATATGTCACTTCCTCAATGATTCCTTTTACTTATTGTTTTATATTTCATAATTTGTTCCTATCGTAACTTTTCTTTTCTATTGGTTATTTGGTACCGGCCTCGATTAGTAACTAGCTATTTGCTTGTAGCAAAAATTTGGAAGTTTTAGTTGAAGTTCAAGTTAAAACTGTCGCGATCTCGTGTCTGGTAACTATCTTTTTAGGAAAATCACAGAAGTCTTCATATCTTCTTCCGGGTCCCTAACTGTAAACACGGAAGTATAAACCAAAAATACTTACTTTGATAAATATAGAATTCCTATGTTTTTTTCGCCTGCATATAATCGTGGGCTGATGATAAGTAACAAACATTTTGAGTACGGGATATAGAGGCATTTGCCCTATTTGAAGTGGAACGCATTGATTTGACATCTCGTCGCGAGCGATCTCGCGGTTGTGTCGAGCTATAAGATCATGAAACACGAGGCAATTTTTTCTGCAACTTCCAACCCAACAAACGTTGCAGTGCAAGTTTGGAAAAAAATTTCACGTGTAACACTCCATCCATTTTGGCAACCTGCAGTCCAGTAAAATGTTTAGCCTCGTTCCCAGGGTCTCTCACCCCGCGCCCAGAGCGGGGCATTCTCGTCCCCGTAGCCCTTTCGTTTCTCTTAGCCGGCTTGGCATGAGAAAACGGAGGGCTCTGGGGACATAGGATTTTTGAATTAATTCGATTTTTTTTGATTGGCTGTTTGGAACAAAGAATTCCTAAACGGAAGCCGAAAACGTAACGACTCTCTCATACATTCTTTTGAAACGTCATGACTGCATACATGAAGACCGGACGTCCTAGAATCTAGGACTGGAAATTCTGTGTCCCCAGAGCCCTTCGTTTTCTCGTGCCAAGGCTCAGCCGGCTAAGAGAAACGAAAGGGCTATGGGGACGAGAATGAGAGCGGGGTCGAAGAGAGAGACCCTGGAAACGAGGTTGCAAAATGTTGCGTTGCGAGTTAAAAGAAAAGTATAACTGACCTCTATACTTTTCGCAACGTTGCGAGACAAGTTGCTGCGTGTGACATGTCAAGCACAACTTACAACGCAATTTTGTTGTAATATATAAGCCAATCAGAGCTCGCCTTTCGCTCGGGGGAGATTTCAAGATAATAACTTCTAATGGATGCATTGCAAGTTGCAAACAAAAATTGCGAGCGTGTGACATGCCCTTTGAAACTTGCAATGTTTTTCAGTCGTCACCGTTGCGTTGCAAGTTGCAGGAAAAATTGCCTCGTGAAACATGGGCTTTAGTACGTGGTGGCTCTGTTTTAAGTATTTCGAGTGAATAGTTACGAAAGAGTACGTAAAATGTTCATAATTTTACGACACGAGTTGCAGTCAGAAGAAGCTCAAACGTCAAACTATTGCATCTCTTTTTATTGATCACATTTTGTTATTGTCCTTCTTTGTCTCCACATGAAAATATTGACTTGTAATTTTAGACAGATGCGTGAATATAGCTGATATAATTTTCTAAAAATAGGGTTCCTTTTACAATAGTGATGCATAAGCCGCGAGAAGATGGTACAGAGAGTACTTTATTCTCATTTCGCGAATCAGAAAAAAAAACCCGTAAAAAACAGCAACTGGGGTGAACGAGAGTTTGTTTATCTGCAACTGATGACGAGACCGTAACAATAAGTTGCAGCCATCAACATTTTTGTACAATATTGTAAATCTTAGTGGCAAATCAAGACCTTCAGGGAGATGGGGGGGGGGACGATCATCCAGACCCTAGAATTAGGGGGGAGCGCTCTCGAAAATAATTTTTCACGGACCTTCGGGCCCCTTTTTGTTCAAAAATATGGTTATAGGCAATCATTCTGCTAATAAAGATATATTCCGGCTATAATGCCACCGGATATAACCTCTCCCCTATCGAACATAACACATAACAACACAGGAGCCCATGACCTTTTTTACAACATAACCAACGTTCTCACAGAACGTTGTACTTCAAATAGAAATAGGCAAAGAAAACCGACAGCTAAAAACGTTTGATACAGTGACAGTCTTATAGTCGTTTCTTGTCAACTCATTTTCAAAACATTTTTTATACCACATATAAGGCCCACCGTGCATAACCTCCCCCAGTTTTCAGCCCACCCGAAGCTGGACAAGTTGGCGATATACGTGTATAAGCCAATGCAAATATCAAGAGACCATCACCGGCTTTAGATTGTACAAGTTTCTAAGCTCGTCATACCGTAAACTTAATATCGGCCTTTAGGAAATCGATAAAAAATGTTATTTAATTAATTTGAAAAATATCTTTTGCCACTCTGAGCACGCCGCACTGGACCCAGGACCTTTTACAAGGCATCTTGCTGACTGTTTCCCAGTTCCTCTTGCGCTCGTCGTAACACTCTACACTGTCCAGACTCCCCGAGTTATTACAGCCTCCAAACAGGTAAATCCGGTTGCCAAGCCTCGTGACACCAGCCGCCTTTTGAGGAACACTACCGTTCACCGTTGCGATCAAAAAATATTGTGCTAAAATGTATATCTGACGTCTTGTCAGTTTATTGCATTCCGTTTTGTCCATTCGATCTCCATTTTGGCCGTTCAGTGTTTCTGTTACAGCTTTAACCAGTTAACCGATTCTGTTTTTTTTTTTGTTTATCACTAGTCCTACGTCACTCAGTACGGAGTTCCTTGATAAGCACGCGCGAGTGCTTACTAATCCACAGAACCGAAAAAGATGTCGACTGTTACATTAACCCATAGCTCAAAGCGCGCGAAAACACTAAAAATGCTCATAAAAACACAAACGAACAGAAAACCTCTAAAAAATTCAAACTTGAAGGGCTGTGCAAGGTATTGTGGTGGTAAAATGTACAGCCGCCGTCTTTATCCGTTCTTTATCCGTACGGTGGATTGAGCCTTGTACATGTATTCTTTCATAGCAATTTCGTTCGCTTTTAACCAGTTTGATCAAAGAATCGCCTAAATCGACCCACTCCAGACACATAAATATAAATCACGTTTCTGTTTGTGGTAACCTGGAACAGATTGATATTTATCTGAGCACTAAATACTTATCAAGTTTTTGGGCAGGCAAAGAACCTCAGTTTGAACGTAAAACGCGCTGAAAGGCATGTGTGTTGCTGTGGTCCATTGGCGCGTTTCAGCATCCCAGCATTCCACACTGTCCAGAGCATCATCTTCACTCTCGCCTCCAAATACGAACACGTGATTCGCCAGTGCTCCTATCCCGGCAGCACAGCGCGCCGTGTTCAGTCTTCCAGGCTCTATAGTCCACTGACCACTGACAGGATCATACATCTCGCAACAGTTGAGAATTCCCGAGTCATGGTCGGTCTCGCGACCCCCGACCACCAACACCTTACCGTTCACGACCGCTGCGGAAGCGAAACAGCGCTTCTTCACCATAGATTCCACCAAGGTCCAGCGGTCGTGCTGCGGCTCGTACCTCTCTACCGTGCGCCGGAAGGTATCGTTAACACCGCATCCTCCTATGGCAAGGATAGTACCGTCGAGAACCACCGCGCACAAGCCTTGCCGAGCGCAGTTCATGCTGGTGACAGGGTACCATTTGTCCACTGCGGGATTGTAGCGACTTACTCGGGCGGAAACCGTTTTATGATCATTCTCGTGGTGGATGCCGCCGATAACATAGAGCTGCCCTTGAAAAGCGACTGCAGCGGAGAAGCAGCTTCCGACTGGCATGGAAGCGCGGGTACTCCAGCTGCTGTCACCTGGGACATAGCACTGAACCACCCGACTGCTTTCTTGGCTGAAAACGGAATGATATCCAACGCTGTAAAGAACACCGCTACACACGGCTGTCGAGTGACCTTTACGACCATGAAGCATATCCGGTAAGTCGAGCCACTGATCACTTGAAGGCACGTAGCAAGCGGTGTGTTTAATATTCTGTGTAACATACTTGCTACCAGTACCACCACACATAACAATAGCGCTAATAAACTCAGTTGGTGATCTCTTAGAGACTTGAGTGGGACTTGTGCTAATCTGGCCTAAGCCGACTGTTTTCAGTGCTTCCTGTACGAGAGTAAAGCACGTGGCATTTTCCCGAACGAACGTCTCGCCGGCAACGACGCTCAAAAGAGCGTCTCTTGACATCCCAACCAAGTGGATACACGTGAAAAGATCTTTAAAATGGCAAGCTCGATTCTCTAAGTCGTAGCTAATCCAGCGTACAACAGCATTGAAAACGTCTTTCTCATTCGTCACCACAAGATCATCTTTCGAGATGACCTCCTTTAAATGTGTCTTCTCTAAACAGAGAAATGCCGGCGTACCACAAGCCTGAACAAAATTAGCACTAATAAAACGGGTGCACGCAGACTTCAACGCTTGAAACGAATGTCCGTCGGCCAAAGATAGAATGGAGAAGCAGTTCTGAAGATCCAAGTGCTCTTGCATGAACTCAATGACAACGTCTGACAGGCCTTCGATGAAGAAATACGCCGCAGCTGTTAAGATCACCTCAGCGTTCTCTCCTAACTGTATCTCTCCGGTGTACATGTAGTCTAAAATGTCTTCCATAGCCTCGGGATACAGCCATTGTAAATCAACTTCGAAATTATCCCTTGGCCGCGAATCATAAGTGAAAAGCTTTCGAAAATAATGACTGGAAGCGGCCAAGACGGTGCAGTGAGCGGAATATTTCTGTCCCCCTTGTACGTTGATCGTCACATCGCACAACATACCTTCTTTTCTGAAATCGTTCATTGTTCGAAGGATCTGGCTTGAATAAGAAACCTCTGAAACCTCGCTGCTTTCGTTAAACTTACGTCGTTCGTTTGCCATTTTGCTGTCTGCCAGTCATATTGTAATACGGTATTCAATTTCCAAAGCGAAAACTTAATTGTTTGTATGGGGGGTATTTACACTCCTTCTTATAAAAGCGTGAACACTAAAAAATTTGTCTGGAATGTTTATGTTTAGCCAATCACATGCGAGAACTTCAGACCGCAGAAACCACAAACAACAAATGGGTTTCCATCGGTCACGGAGCAACTTTAGTTCTTATTTTGTTTCAGGATACACGCTCTGTCTTTTTCAGGAATTTAAAGAACTGCTATTCTGTCGTATCGAGGGCCATCCAGAACAAGGTTTCAGGGATTTTTGAAGGGAAAAAAAAGGACGGTTCCTTCAGCGACGTTATACGACATGGTTCAGTGCATGCAGTATGTTGTAGACACGTCTAGACATAAGATGTAAACACGATAAACCAAAAATAAAATACAAAATTGTGGAGTTTTCGTTACTGATTGTAAATCTTTTCGGTAGAACAAGGGATTCGATTTATTTCGGCAAACGATTTCAACCCTAAGGCAATCAGAGGTTCCGTGATCGTAAGACTGCAAACTGTAAAGGCTCCATGTAATAATAATACCGATATCCTGTGTTTGATTGACATGTAATTTCATACTCTAAGATAATCGAATATATCAACCACGTTCTTGTATGATTACGCCCAGATTAATAAATGCCTTGCGCTAGTCAACATTACTTCTTCATGCAGTTGTTTCCTAAACCCTATAAACCCGTTCGTTAATCAAACCAGTTTATTACATGGTGTCAGAAGTGGCCAATCATGGAACACGTGAAGCCTATCGGACCTCTACGAATGGAAGGGAACGTCGCCTTAAACTGGCAAAAGTGGAAGCAAAGATGGGCGCTATACGCCAAAGCTAGCGGAGTAGACGCCAAAGATGAAGAAACGCAATGCGCAGTCTTTCTACACACCATAGGAGAAGAAGCGCTTGAAGTGTACGACACTTTCACCTTTACAGAAGGCGAAGAAAACAAAATAGAGCCTGTGATCGCAAAATTTGAGGCCTACTGTTCGCCAAAAAAGAACGTAACGTACGAACGCTATCTGTTCTTTTCTTGCACACAAAATGGCAGACCAATCGACGTCTTTGTAACTGACCTACGTACAAAAGCCAAGACCTGCGAATTTGGTACCCTTCACGATAGTCTCATTCGTGACAGGATTGTGTGTGGAATAGATAACAAAAGCGTACGGCAGCGGCTTCTACGCAACAATGCACTAACCCTAGAAGTTGCCATCAACGATGTACGAGCCGCAGAAACAAGCAAGACCCAAACTG
The DNA here is from genome assembly GCF_052425735.1 of Oculina patagonica. NCBI lineage: Eukaryota > Metazoa > Cnidaria > Anthozoa > Scleractinia > Oculinidae > Oculina > Oculina patagonica. The sequence continues at coordinate 8,020,744 of NC_135762.1, forward strand.
AAGCACTAACAAATCCAGCCTTGGAAGCAGCAGCTGTAAACGTCAACGGCCAAAACAGGAAGCCGAAACAGCCAAGAGATCTGCCTCCTAAACAGCCAAGGGATCCACACCCGAAGGCAGACCCGAAACAGAGCAAAAAAACATGTGGTCGCTGTGGTTCTCGTCACAAGCCAAGGGAGTGCAAAGCATACGGTCAAATATGCAAAAAATGTCAAGGAAAAAATCATTTTGCCCATATGTGCCTCACCAAATACCCAAATTCTGGCAACCGAAAACTCCACGAGGTTGAGCAGCAGTCGGACACCGATACCGACACAGACGAAGATCTCTTCCTCGGAGAATTAGGCTCTTCACAAAACGACAAGAACGAACTGTTCACGGACTTAAACGTGAATAATGAAGACATTCGTTTTAAAGTTGATACGGGTGCACAGTGCAATGTTATTCCGGAACATGCTTTTGAAAAGCTGACAAGAAAGCCTAGCCTACAGACAACCAGAGTCAAGTTGACGGCTTATGGTGGTATACGCGTACCTATTAAAGGAACATGCACCATGAAAGTCAAGCAAAATGGTAAAGCCATCGATACTAAGTTCTTTATTGTCGCCGTTGAAAATGCCCAGCCCTTAATTGGCCTACAAACATGCCAAGAATTAGGACTGATAAGCATTAATAACAATGTGAGTGAAGTAAATGCTAAAGAAACTGACATCCTCGACGAATATCAAGACGTTTTCACCGGACTTGGGTTAGTGGATGGCGAATTTCACATTGAGCTGCGCGATGACGCAAAACCGACAATACACCCGCCAAGAAAGATTCCATTGAGCCTTAGAAACTCGAGCAAACACTCGAAGATATGACAAAAATGGATGTCATTAGCAAAGTCAACAAAGCAACCGACTGGGTCAATAGCCTAGTGATTGTTGAGAAAAAGGACGGATCACTGAGACTTTGTTTAAATCCAAAAGATTTAAACAAATCGATCAAGAGAGAGCATTACAAGCCACCATCAGCTGAAACAATATCCAGCAAACTAAACGGAAAGCGAATTTTCTCAGTCATCGACATGAGCAATTGTTACTGGCACAAAAAGCTAGATGAAGAATCGTCCTATCTCTGCACCTTCAACACGCCTTTCGGACGGTACAAATTCAACAGAATGCCGTTCGGAATTTGTGTAGCCAGTGACGTCGCCCAACGAATGGTGGACGACAATTTCAGCGATATTCCCGGAGTTCTCGCAGTTCATGACGACATCATCATCGCTGGTAAAGACACTGCAGAACATGACAGTGCTTTAAAGCAAGTACTGGAACGCGCAAGATCGCGAAACATCAAGTTTAACCGCAGCAAAGTTCAGCTACGCGTTAGTCAAGTCAAGTATCTTGGCGATATCGTGACCGCCGATGGATTCAAACCAGATCCTGACAAGATAAAGGCAATCATCGACATGCCGGAACCTCAAAGCAAACAAGATTTGCAACGCCTACTTGGCATGGTCAACTATCCATCGCAATACATTCCAAACATGTCAGAAATCACGGCCCCTCTTCGTGCACTGCTGAAAAAGAACACGCAATGGGTGTGGTAGGAAGAACACAGATCCGCGATAGATAAGCTGAAACACGCGCTCACGAACAGCCCTGTTCTGCAATATTTCAACCCCGACAAGCTAATCACGATCCAAACCGATGCCTCGCAAAGCGGAATTGGCAGTTGTCTCCTCCAAGAAGGACACCCGGTCATCTACGCATCGAGATCGCTAACAACTGCTGAACAGAACTACGCTCAAATTGAGAAAGAACTGTTGGCGATCGTATTCGCGTGCGAACGATTTCATCAATTTGTCTACGGAAATGACATTGTTGTTCAAAGTGACCACAAACCACTTGAGGCGATAATGACAAAGCCATTATCTCAAGCACCTCCAAGAATTCATGAACCCATGAAATTGTCAGAAAAGCAACGAAGAGCAACAAAAATTCAACGAGAAGGGTTCGGTTAAAAAAAAGCAAACACATGTTAACAGCTATAAAAATAAAAAGGAGAAAAGGACCGATAAAAGTGGGAGAAAAGTACCCAAAAGCAAGGATTAAAGAAGTAAAAGAGGGACCAACTAGGGAAACAACGAATTTAGGATATAACCAGAAACAGATAAAGACACAGAAATTGAGAGAAAGAAAAAAGTGTTGGAGAAGGCAAGACCTAAGCCTAATTAAAAAAATGACATAATAATTGTAATATTATCATGATTGTTTCACCGCTTCCAGAGCTGGAAATTTTAGTAGGGGTTACAGGGGATACGACGGTACTCCTTTATTACCTCAAATAGTTGTCAGTCTTTGCTAATATAATAGTATATAATAATGTGGAAAATTGAAGGTGGCTCTGAAACCAGTTGGAGAATTTTCAAATTTGTAACAAATGCCGACTGTGAACGCTCTGACTAAAATTAATAATGTCTCCGAAAAAACTTAAGATCTAGTCATACACTCGAACTAGACTTTAATAAACTCAACAGTGGAATTATTTGAAAATGATGCAACTTAACTATATACAAGAAATGAAACGCATTTCAATAACAGCAAAACGTTTTAGATACCTTTACTTTGCACAGCAGCTTTTCACTTGCGACACAAGTGATAGGTGAAGCAAAAGGCGAAGAAAGTGAAAATTATAAATAACAACAGCAGTCAAAGAAACAATGTCTTCAAGTGATTAATAATCGCGACACTGAAATTTGACAGTACACAGATAAACAGTGTCTGTAAAGCGTGGTTGACATTGCGCACCAGTTTGTAACTCGGGACTCGGATAAGTGTCCGTTGTTCGTATGAACGGCTTTCCGTATTAAGCGGGTTAACTTAAGAGAAAATGCATGAGGTTTTCGTCGAGACGAACGAAACTGTCCGTAATACTGGTGTGTCAGTATTGTGTGGGTGTCCGTAAAGCGGGGTTCGACTGTTCTTTGTAGATTCTGCAATATCGGCTAAAGCCTAGTGTTATCAAATGAGTATTTTATAGCAAACAGATCTGCCAAGAGTTTATAACGCATCCCGCCAATTTTTTTTACCCCTTATCCCGCCATACCCCCTTAATGAGAGTCTTCATCCCGATCCCGCCTGCTAAGTTATAAAACAAAACGTGTTTCCGCGCATTTTTCATGTACTATTATTAAATCAAAATATTTTCGCAATTTACATCCACTAAGCAGTTATTTAATTTTAATACTCTGAAGAAAGAAAAACGTAACTTACGTAAGCTTAAACTGAACGGCAGGCTTTGTAAAAGAGCTTCCGGTTCCTTCATTTTATGGACATCGGGTTTTAGAACTACGGCTTTGAATGCCACTTGTGGCCCGAATGCGACTGTTTCACCAGGTTTAGGTTAGTGGAAGGCACGGTACTGGACTTCGAATCGAGCGGTGTGTATCCTAACCTGAACAGGATTACTGTGTTGCGTTCTTGGGCTAGACACGTAACTTTCATAGTGCCTCTTTACACCCTGGTGTTTAAATGAATACCGGCGATCTAATGTTAAAGAGAACATTGCATCGTTTCGTATCCCCGGGGAGGAGCAGAAACACTCCTACGAAAACGAGGATAAACACCGGCCTGATGGCAAAGGCAATCTTTCTACTACTAAACAAATCGACTATTAAACCGCACGGGAAGGCCGAATCTGGATGTTATCCCTACTAGAAAATCAACATCTCGAGTTATCTGCTGATTTCCTAAACTACAGCTTGCACTGTCCTCCTCTACAAATGCGTCACTTTCGCAAGCTTCCTCGTCGCTGCTCGAATCGTACTCGGCACTTCTTCTTCTTCTTCTTCTTCTTCTTCTTCTTCTTCTTCTTCTTCTTCTGGGTGGGATTCTGTTGTTGCCGGTGAGGTGGTTAAAGAAAGGTAGATTTTTTCTCCAACCTGGATATCTCTTTGGTACAGGTAGACCGGCAGCGTTCCGGCCCTTGCCATTGTGGTTGCCTGGCGCACATTCCTCTGTCTCGCAGACGATCCGTGAGCTTTAGCTCACTCTCGCATCATTGAAATTTCTTCTTGGGACGCTTTGATCGCTGGAGGTAGTGGAATTGATGGAATTTCAAAAAAAACAAAGGGACCTCTCAGGAAATGGGTACAAGGATCCACGGCTCGTGAAATAATAGGCCGACCATGACGTTGTGCGCTTAAGACCCTCTTTTGTTGTGCTTCCAAAGTCGCGTGCATACCGAAATGCTGTGGAGACTTGGCTCTTGTGATGAAGGACTGAATGTAGGTTTTCGATATCCAGTGTCATACAGTTAAGAGGTTAGTGTTTTCAAAGCCAAGCGGGTCAAGATTCTGCTCCAGGCGTTCCAAGCCCCATTTAAGCAGCTTAACTGAATCCAGCATCTTGGCTGCAACACTTCCTTCAGGGCCATTTAAGGAACTGGGCAAACAAATGTTTAGCTCTCTGATGGACGCTACGTTCTCCTCAAGAACCTGTAAACACATGCCCACTCTACGGATGGCTGTTGTAAGATGACACAAGTCGTACTTGTGGTGCTTTTCGTGGATTGGGAATGCGGCAAATAACTCTTCAATACCCTTTAGGAATTCTGCGGTCTTCTTAAGCGTAGTGAACACCTTAATACAACTTGTTTGTGTGTCACAAATGTAAACACAAATGAATTCTGAGCAGATCACGGAGGGCTGGAAAAATCTGCATTTTGTCGCTATGCCATCATTGTTTCCAGAAGTGGTGTCACCAGCGAACACTTGAACATTTCTTACGCTACTGGACTATTTCAGGACGCAGTGTCTCTCAAGATCTGACACAACAATTCCGTCCCCATTTGGTACAAGAGCGTGTGGCATTAGGCATTCTTCACCTCCAGCACAAATGACACGTACTGTACGCAGATTAAAGAGTGATACCTCTTCCACTCCTTTTTGGTGTGCGACATAGAGCTTGTCGTTGTTAATACACAATGAACTGACTTTCTTCCAATCACGTTTTGAACTATGTCATCCCATATCCCGCCTACGAATGGTAACAAACAATTTTTAATACAGTCGAAGCTCTCTCAACGGACACTCTCGTAAGCGGACAGCTATACTTACGGCCACCTTGTTAGAAACCCAGTTTTTACTCCCATACAAACTCTGTATTTTTACATCCTCCTAAGCGGACATTCCCGTAAGCGGCCATCTATCCCCTAAACCTCTAGTGGCCGCTTACAAGAACCATTCTCGTAAGCGGCCAGCTCCAGTTGCGGACGCTTTTTTCGCGTCCCGAGGGTGTCCGCTTATGAGAGCTTCGACTGTACCCCCCATCCCGCCTTGATTGTGAGCCCCATCCCGCATCCCGCCAAACCTTTTTTGGACCCGCTATAACTTAAGTTACAAATCTGGGAAATTATTACCTATTCTTTCATTCCATATGCGAAAAAATGGTAATGTTGTCCTTTTCCTGTAAACATCTTTAATATAGAAATATTAGCAAACGAAGGATTAGTGGAAAATCCTATTAACAACCTCTGTATCTTATTTTTATCAATCAACTTCACATCGCCGTTCGTCACAATGATTTTACAGTAATTACAATACCATATTTCAGTGTTGTTTTGCCGTCATCCACGTCTGGTTTCATTTTCGAAACACCCCTTACATGCATCCCGGGATGCATATGCTCCCGTAAGCGGCCATTTATCCCCGGGTGACCGCTTACGAGTGCTTCGACTGTATTTTGATATTTCTTGTGAGGGAGGAGGGGGAGGGGGGTTCATTTTTCGGCTGATTGCATGGGGGGGATTATGAAAATTTGAATGGACCTCGGGGAGGGGGGATACAAAAAAAAAAAAAGAGCCGCTGAAAAAAAAAATCCTCGCCCCCCCCCCCTCCCCCTCCTCCTGTAGCATACATAATGAATGCAGCCTAAGGGCTTTGTAGGTTAAAAGTAGGATGAACGCTGCAATTGCCGCCTCTTTGACTATTAATAATAGCCATGTATATAGTCTTTTTTTATCACATAAAGAAAACAATCTTTTTTACCCGTTTCTATTATGTAAATAGCTTCATTTTTTAAAACTTATTTTAACTTTAGATTATTAATTGTAATAGTTGTAATAATAGGTTTAAATTTTTTTAAGTTTTTTCTTAGTAGGGTGTCTTCGCAGTATCAGTGATAGCGGCAGATGTCCACCCTTTTAAAATAACGATTTTTTATTTGAGTCAAGAAAGTCTGGACTGTAACGAGAAATTGGGGTCAAAATAATAGAAATTAAGGTCATGGAAATTAACGCTCCACTTAATTAACGGTGCGGAAATTAACGTTAACAAAAATTAACGCGACTTAAATTAACGCGAAGTTTTGAAATTCGCGTTAATTTCATGACGCGTTAATTAATCGGGCGTGGCCGATTTATAGTTTACCCTTTGGTCGTCCTAGAGCGTAGTCTCCTGGCGCGGCCAAAAAGACGGGGATAGCTCGGGGTTGCTACAAAACCGCTACGGGTGACGCATACCGGAATGGTTTTCATTTTAGTTTTGACAGGAAATCGTTGCAGGCACACTTGGTCGACTTTTGGGTTAATGTGTAATCAGGTTGTGTTTTTTTGCTTCGGCGGAAGGACAGAGAAAAAAGCTTACGGGGCAAAGTACAGTATGGGGCCCAGTTCTCGGCCACTTTTGACGTAAACTTGTATTTCTTACCTCAGAAGAACCGCAGGAACTTGAAATTTCTCCCAGAGCTAGCTACATTATTCAGCTTTTTGGTGTAAAGCTATCGACCGGTCAAAAATTAATTTGCCCGAGCAATAATAAAAATAAAAGCTTCATTTGTGGGCCCAGTTCTCGGCCACCTTGGCCCAGTTCTCGGCCACTAAAAAGCTTGTGCGTAATTATCTGTAAAAAAAATGCTCAATTAATTTTCACAGTCATAAAATCACCCTGTAAACCTATTTATGTTATATCGATCCCAAATTATTTTTATGAGGCTTTGTTTTACTTTAGAAAAGAAGGATTTTAACGCGCCTAGTTGCCTATGTGCAGGTTCTGGCAAAACCGCATTGTGTGACCCGTGCATTTAGATGGTTTATTTTGCAGTGAAAAGGTCTTGAAAGATTTAGGTGTTGTAGAAATAATAGACAAGACAAGAGTCAGCTCAAAACTTAGAGATAAGATTGAACTTTATTTTTAAAACATTTATTTCTTTCATTCTGGCAGCAGCAGATGAAATTATATTAAAAACCAAGCGCTAAGCTGTGATAGCGAGCAGGGTGGCCGAGAACTGGCAAATACGCAAACGTCGCAAGAAAAAATTTCGAAGTAAATTAAGACCAAAAAATACAACGGTTCAACGAAAAGTTAACTAAAGCAGAAAGCTGAATTATTCTACGTTTCACATGCCAAAAATTAGCTCGTATGGTGGGGGCTTTTGGATAAAATACGAATTTAACTACATCCATGAATTTTAAGGAGCCGTAAACAAACAAATTTTTCGGGAATGCAAATTCACCTACCTCCGCGTAAACTCGACGTGTGAGCTTTCTATATCGAATTGAACGATCAAACTCAAGATACTTAAAGCACATGAATCAGTCTATCGTTTGAAGGAAATACCTTTTTCTTTTAATTCAACTGGAGTGTGAAAAAACGCGTTAAACACAAAGTGGCCGAGAACCGGACCCGACCGAGAACTGGGCCCCATACTGTACTGATATTCACCATTGTGAAATTGCACTTACTTTGACAAGTTAAAGTTATTTTTGTAAATGAAAAAGGTAACGTCATTGATGTCACGCAGTGTTTTTTTTAGCAAACTAGATGGTTTGCTGGTTTCTGACTATGAATGGGGGTGTGATCTTGCGGTATATTTTTTGAGCCTGACTCCGCCGTAAAACTTTCGATTTTCATTTCTGAACAATTGGTCGTCAAGTCGTTTGTCACAAAGAGTAGAATGTTTGTACAGCATGTTTTGGAATTATTTTAGATTTGGTTAGTAAGACGCTTCTGAAGACCTGAGCAAAACATTGGGAATGTACAGTATTAATAGGAACTTGAATGGAATTTTTCACAAGTTGGATAAAGGTATCAACTGAAAAAAATGGACTTCAAAATGAGAACTTGGATTTTGTTGTAATTAAATTTTATCGCGGATTGGATGCATAATATCACGGCTTTGAAAGTCTTCAAATAATTAGAAAGGTTCCTTTCTTCCTTTTGATCTTATTGTTATTTTCATGTATTGATTATTCGAAAGTGGTTTTCGTTGATACGAAAAAAAAAACGGGTTTTCACTGAATTGCTTGAAGTATTTTTAGACGTGATAATATTGGCTTAATCAAATTACATTGTGCACGAAATATTTGTTATTCTTTTGTCTTGAAACTTTGAGGAAATTGAAATTTTTGTTTGACAGTAGTGTACGAAAGGCATTTTATAGAACTGAATAAAAAATAAGAAACATTGATAAAGGTTATTTCAAAGATTTATTTTGCCTGATTTTGAAGGGTTTCAGGAGTTTTAAAGAGTGCTGGTAAGCGGCTTTATTATATATATAGCGAGAATTTTGAGCAATAAACCTTGCAAATAGAATTCTATATTTGCTATATTTTCACATGTGAAAAAAGCGATACGTCCAATCAGCTTCGCGTATAGCTTTCTTCACATGTGAAAAATATATCCAATCAGCATCTAGACTAGTACGACTAAACCAATCACAGCGCGAGAATTTAAATGGTTTCCAACGAGGTTGAGAAAGCGAGCGGCAAGTTTGCTCTCGACGGCAGTTTATGCTTTGAAAACATAGCTACATGTTTTGTTTCTTTACAAAACTTTGCCTTTTAAGAACTTAATGGAAATGCAAGCCAACAGAAACTCGCTAAGCAAAACCTAAAGAATACAGCAGTGATAAAAATCACTCTTCAAAGGCGAAGTCGGAAGACAGGCGAAGGCGAAGTGTCGATAAGTGAAAGCGAGTTGAAGACAAGACTTTCATCGGAACTTACAACACATCCAAGGACTTTCTAAGAGTATTCAGGAACTCTTGGGATCGTCTTGGTAAAGTAAATTGTATTTTTTAATTGGATTTACGTCGTAATTATAGTTTAATTAACCGACTCCTTGTGTTGTCACAATTTGTTCAAAATTCGCCAGTTGATTCGCCAGTAGTTTATTCGCTTGTGGCGAAGTTTCCTCGATGCGATACGAAGTTTATAAATGTAACGCAGTGTGTTTATTTAAATAAAGTTCTTGCTAGGAGAGTTTGTCGCCAGTAATTTTTCTTTCATATTATTGAAATAGCGAATTCGCTTGTAAAGCTATGTGCATTTGCAGCTTTGTTTTCTCGCGCCGTTTAACTGTTGTATGCTAAAGGTTATAAACTGGAAAAATCGGCGTAAAGTGCTCAATGGTTGAATTCTCGTTATATATATAATAAACAAATTACAGCATAGAAAGTGCTTTGTACGGATTTTTATTCACTCGTTGCAAAACTTTGGAAAACTCACTCGTTCGCTACGCTCACTCGTTCGTTTCCCAAAATTTTGCAACTCGTGAATATAAATCCGTACGGCGCACTTTCTATGATTACGGATCTTATTTAGTTTCGAACGCTCTAATTTTTGAAAGGTTAAAACAGGTTAAAACCGGGCGGTTTCATGAGTTTTTTGGGTAGAAAGGTACGGTGGTGGTCAAAAAAATGTTTAGAAAGGAATGACTGTAGTAGCACGTAAGTCGGAGGTTTGCGTGAGTTACGGGGTATAGTATGCGTGAGCTGGATTTCCGGCGTCATAACGGCATGTTTTGTACTGAAAGATACACTCGACGTTAAGTTTGCTTAGTCGGCTTGGGAAACTATTTTAAAAATGAATGTTGTAATACTTAATTAATAGTAATCTAGAATTAACCCACTCTCGATTGGAGTCTGTTCTGGATTTGCGCTACCTTTTCGCCGCGAAGGAATTTTGTAAAATTTCGCTAGTGGAAAGAGGTACTGTAAGAACAGTATCAATAACTCAAAAGGAGGAACTTCTTTGTAGCTCTGAATTAAGACGTATGATAAAATTTTAGAATAAGAAACTTTCGATATATGGTTTTCATATTGTTTTTGTCAATTTCCTTTTGTGGCAGATTTTTTAAGAATCAGCTTTTCTTTCGTGTGATGACAGACACAGGACAGAACAAGAGGTGGATGAGAAAGATGCCGAAGATGAATAGGCACCGAAAAACGACAAGAACCGTCAAGGACTTATCTTTAGAGGGCGGGGAGTTTTGGGATACTGTATTTCGAGGACTGGACTGGACTAGTAAAACGCGGACTAGTAAAACGCGGACTTGTAAAACGCGGACTAGTATAACGCGGACTAGTAAAACGCGGACTTGTAAAACGCGGACTAGTAAAACGCGGACTCAGGTAAAACGCGGACTTGTAAAAGGAGGACTAGTAAAACGCGGACTAGTAAAACGCGGACTTGTTAAGTATTGCGAAAAGGCTGCACTTTGCTAAGTGTTACAAATTTATATTTTCTAGACGTCTAGTTCAATCGTTTATTTGTATTGTGCGAAATATATTTTTATAAATTGAGACCATTATGTCATTAAGTAATAATGCAATCTTGAAAACATTCCAGATTTTCATTATTAAAATAGAAACACGAACAATTCAAATTTGGGAAAACAAGCCTGTCAAATTGACGTTGCCATGGTTACAAGTTACTGGCACAATAACTACAGTCAAACCGGATGTGCTTTTGATGGGAACTTTGCAATGTTGCGGCGCAATGTTCCAATGTTGATTGACAGTTTGCTCGTCGCAACTTGCAACTTTCAATTCAAATTTGCTTGAAATTCCGGTTTTCATTTTGCCGTATAAAACGAGGTTGTACCACCTTTGTTTCAAAGAAACAGAAAATTATTTCCCCTTATTCGACTGTTCATCAACAGAATGCGAGAAATAAGCGACAGGCTTAGCTTACATTGCTAAGTTAGGAATTACGCTTCTAAATTACAAACGTAAGCCGTAACTTGCGGAGCAAATTTGAATTTTTAAGCGCAATTTCAAGTTTGGCGATTTCAACTATGCCTGTCGCTAATTTATCACAGTCTGTTGATAAGCAGTCGACCTTAGGACAATTATTTCATCCTTCTTTGATACAATGGAGGAATTATTATGTTTCCAACTTGCTCAGGCAAATTTAAATTGAAAGTTGCAAGTTGCGACGAGCAAACTGTCAATCAAGATTGGAACATTGCGCCGCAACATTGCAAAGTTCCCATCAAAAGAACATCCGGTTTGACTGTAATCCTACCAAATTATTGCGAGATAAATTTTAGATAATCTTGAAAAAGTTATAAGCGTCCAAAGTCAGCGCGGGCCACAAAAGCCCCCCCCCCCCCCCCCCCGGCCTGAATAGGTTTAAGTAGCTGTTTTTCCAGTGATTTTTACTGTACTGTACCTTGCCTTTCAAGTCAAAAATAATAGCTAATTATTAAGCGCCCGATTTTAAGCTTTTTAAGCTTCTCAAGCTTCTTGTTAATCGGGCGTGGCCGATTTAAGGTTTACCCTTTGGTCGTCCTAGAGCGTAGTCTCCTGGCGCGGCCAAAAAGACGGGGATAGCTCGGGGTTGCTACAAAACCGCTACGGGTGACGCATACCGGAATGGTTTTCATTTTAGTTTTGACAGGAAATCGTTGCAGGCACACTTGGTCGACTTTTGGGTTAATGTGTAATCAGGTTGTGTTTTTTTGATTCGGCGGAAGGACAGAGAAAAAAGCTTACGGGGAAAAGTACAGTATGGGGCCCAGTTCTCGGCCACTTTTGACGTAAACTTGTATTTCTTACCTCAGAAGAACCGCAGGAACTTGAAATTTCTCCCAGAGCTAGCTACATTATTCAGCTTTTTGGTGTAAAGCTATCGACCGGTCAAAAATTAATTTGCCCGAGCAATAATAAAAATAAAAGCTCCATTTGTGGGCCCAGTTCTCGGCCACCTTGGCCCAGTTCTCGGCCACTTTTGACGTAAACTTGTATTTCTTACCTCAGAAGAACCGCAGGAACTTGAAATTTCTCCCAGAGCTAGCTACATTATTCAGCTTTTTGGTGTAAAGCTATCGACCGGTCAAAAATTAATTTGCCCGAGCAATAATAAAAATAAAAGCTCCATTTGTGGGCCCAGTTCTCGGCCACCTTGGCCCAGTTCTCGGCCACTTTTGACGTAAACTTGTATTTCTTACCTCAGAAGAACCGCAGGAACTTGAAATTTCTCCCAGAGCTAGCTAGATTATTCAGCTTTTTAGTGTAAAGCTATCGACCGGTCAAAAATTAATTTGCCCGAGCAATAATAAAAATAAAAGCTCCATTTGTGGGCCCAGTTCTCGGCCACCTTGGCCCAGTTCTCGGCCACTAAAAAGCTTGTGCGTAATTATCTGTAAAAAAATGCTCAATTAATTTTCACAGTCATAAAATCACTCTGTAAACCTATTTATACTATATCGATCCCAAATTATTTTTATGATGCTTTGTTTTACTTTAGAAAAGAAGGATTTTAACGCGCCTAGTTGCCTATGTGCAGGTTCTGGCAAAACCGCATTGTGTGACCCGTGCATTTAGATGGTTTATTTTGCAGTGAAAAGGTCTTGAAAGATTTAGGTGTTGTAGAAATAATAGACAAGACAAGAGTCAGCTCAAAACTTAGAGATAAGATTGAACTTTATTTTTAAAACATTTATTTCTTTCATTCTGGCAGCAGCAGATGAAATTATATTAAAAACCAAGCGCTAAGCTGTGATAGCGAGCAGGGTGGCCGAGAACTGGCAAATACGCAAACGTCGCAAGAAAAAATTTCGAAGTAAATTAAGACCAAAAAATACAACGGTTCAACGAAAAGTTAACTAAAGCAGAAAGCTGAATTATTCTACGTTTCACATGCCAAAAATTAGCTCGTATGGTGGGGGCTTTTGGTTGAACTACATCCATGAATTTGGAGCTGTAAACAAACAACTTTTTCGGGAATGCAAATTCACCTACCTCCGCGTAAACTCGACGTGTGAGCTTTCTATATCGAATTGAACGATCAAACTCAAGATACTTAAAGCACATGAATCAGTCTATAGTTTGAAGGAAATACCTTTTTCTTTTGATTCAACTGGAGTGTGAAAAAACGCGTTAAACACAAAGTGGCCGAGAACTGGGCCCCATACTGTACTGATATTCACCATTGTGAAATTGCACTTACTTTGACAAGTTAAAGTTATTTTTGTAAATGAAAAAGGTAACGTCATTGATGTCACGCAGTGTTTTTTTTAGCAAACTAGATGGTTTGCTGGTTTCTGACTATGAATGGGGGTGTGATCTTGCGGTATATTTTTTGAGCCTGACTCCGCCGTAAAACTTTTTTTTATTTAGCAAGAACTGTGTCGATTTTCATTTCTGAACAATTGGTCGTCAAGTCGTTTGTCACAAAGAGTAGAATGTTTGTACAGCATGTTTTGGAATTATTTTAGATTTGGTTAGTAAGACGCTTCTGAAGACCTGAGCAAAACATTGGGAATGTACAGTATTAATAGGAACTTGAATGGAATTTTTCACAAGTTGGATAAAGGTATCAACTGAAAAAAATGGACTTCAAAATGAGAACTTGGATTTTGTTGTAATTAAATTTTATCGCGGATTGGATGCATAATATCACGGCTTTGAAAGTCTTCAAATAATTAGAAAGGTTCCTTTCTTCCTTTTGATCTTATTGTTATTTTCATGTATTGATTATTCGAAAGTGGTTTTCGTTGATACGAAAAAAAAAAACGGGTTTTCACTGAATTGCTTGAAGTATTTTTAGACGTGATAATATTGGCTTAATCAAATTACATTGTGCACGAAATATTTGTTATTCTTTTGTCTTGAAACTTTGAGGAAATTGAAATTTTTGTTTGACAGTAGTGTATGAAAGGCATTTTATAGAACTGAATAAAAAATAAGAAACATTGATAAAGGTTATTTCAAAGATTTATTTTGCCTGATTTTGAAGGGTTTCAGGAGTTTTAAAGAGTGCTGGAAAACGGTTGTATGTTGTTTGTGATTACGGATCTTATTTAGTTTCGAACGCTCTAATTTTTGAAAGGTTAAAACAGGTTAAAACCGGGCGGTTTCATGAGTTTTTTGGGTAGAAAGGTACGGTGGTGGTCAAAAAAAAAAAAAATGTTTAGAAAGGAATGACTGTAGTAGCACGTAAGTCGGAGGTTTGCGTGAGTCACGGGGTAAAGTATGCGTGAGCTGGATTTCCGGCGTCATAACGGCATGTTTTGTTTACTGAAAGATACACTCGACGTTTAGTTTAATAGCTTAGTCGGCTTGGGAAACTATTTTAAAAATAAATGTTGTAATAGTTAATTAATAGTAATCTAGAATTAACCCACTCTCGATTGGAGTCTGTTCTGGATTCGCGCTACCTTTTCGCCGCGAAGGAATTTTGTAAAATTTCGCTAGTGGAAAGAGGTACTGTAAGAACAGTATCAATAACTCAAAAGGAGGAACTTCTTTGTAGCTCTGAATTAAGACATATGATAAAATTTTAGAATAAGAAACTTTCGATATATGGTTTTCATATTGTTTTTGTCAATTTCCTTTTGTGGCAGATTTTTTGAGAATCAGCTTTTCTTTCGTGTGATGACAGACACAGGACAGAACGAGAGGTGGATGAGAAAGATGCCGAAGATGAATAGGCACCGAAAAACGACAAGAACCGTCAAGGACTTATCTTTAGAGGGCGGGGAGTTTTGGGATACTGTATTTCGAGGACTGGACTGGACTAGTAAAACGCGGACTAGTAAAACGCGGACTTGTAAAACGCCGACTAGTATAACGCGGACTAGTAAAACGCGGACTTGTAAAACGCGGACTAGTAAAACGCGGACTCAGGTAAAACGCGGACTTGTAAAAGGAGGACTAGTAAAACGCGGACTAGTAAAACGCGGACTTGTAAAACGAGGACTAGTAAAACGCGGACTTGTAAACCGAGGGCTTGTTAAGCACGGACTTGTAGAACGCGGACTTGTAAAACAAGCGCTTGTAAATCGGATAAAACTAAACGGTTTAGCGAGCGAAACAATTTGTGTTTGAAGCTCTTGTGTGTTTCTTCAACGGCATATTTCTAGCTTTTTTGAGCACTCTATGGTCTGTTTTAGCGTGGAGATGTTTTTACAGTATAGCACATGTTCGTTCTGCAAACCCCTACTAAAACAACGGGATTGATGCTATGAGTTGTGTGCATATGTTTCTTTCTTTCCACTACTAGACGTCTGTTGAGTGCAGTCGTTTGTATTGCTCGCACGACGTAGAACGGGGCCCGTCCAGAAATCAACAGTCAATGGTAAATAAAGGTGACGGGCCTACACGACTCCTACGTTCGTGACATTAGAATATTTGCCGTTAAATGTTTAAATTCGGTCTTTCGGCCTTATTTGCTTCTGACTTCTTTCTGAGGGTACTGTTTTAATTTGGGGGCAGTATGTGGTAAATAAAGGTGACGGGCCTACACGACTCCTACGTTCGTGACATTAGAACATTTGCCGTTATATGTTCAAATTCGGTCTTTCGACCTTATTTGCTTCTGACTTCTTTCTGAGGTTACTGTTTTTTTGAGACATTATGTATTGAAGAGAGCCGTAAGATGATTGTGGCCAAGGAATTCGAAGTGTCTAGAGGCGTTTTACAAGTCCGCGTTTTACTAGTCCAGTCCAGTCCACAAGTTAAAGACACATCAAGACCACCCCACTGTGAATTGCCATAGCACAGACAAAATTATAGTCAATATCTTATGTGTTTTTAAGAGAATTACATAAGAACCAAGGCATGTCTTGTCTTGCCTTACATTGACATGCAATAATTTGGAAATACTAAGCTCGTAACAGTTTAAGACAGAATCCATCAGGAATTTGAGTAACATTAATTTTAGTTACGCAAAAATTGAGCACCAGAATAATTTAAATCCTTGTGTTCTTTCATACCTTGTTAAAGGCTTGACATGTGATAACACCAACAACAGTTCTTTATCAGTGGGGATTGAAGAAAAAATGGAAACATCATCACACAGTTGACCCCCATGCAAAAACACTCCAGGATGTCACGGGACTGTTTGGTGTCCGTCTGCCAATTTCTAACTTCAAATTCCAATGTTAAATTCACATTAAATTTTCAATATTTCTTAGTTGTCTAAATTTTACTAATTCTTTTAAAAAAACTATCACCTGCCAAACATCCCCAAAAATCACTCAAAAAATTACAAAATACCGCAATACATAGATACATGGGATGAGTGAAGTTTCCTTGGATTCCTTGAAACACCAACAAGATATTTCCGTTTAAGGTGGCTGATAATGGGTTTCAGTATTTCCCAGTCCTTATACTTTGGTTCAGGACTAAAAGCCTTCATCAATTGCTATTACAGTAATGGTATGAAACAAATGTTCAATCATTCATCAACAAGTTGTGATCATTTTCTTGACAATAGTAGTTCCCCGGTAAACAGTTGTAGTACTGTCCCATCAAAGTGCAATGCCTGGAAAATACCGAAAAGCACACGACCTTCAGGTGAAACCACACCTTACAGTATTACCAATACACTGCACTTTGCTAAGTCTTAAAACTTTACATTGTCTAGTCGTCTACTTCAATCGTTTATTTGTATTGTGTGAGATACATTTATAAATTGAAACCATCATGTCATTAAGTAATAATGCAATCTCGACAACGTTCTAGATATTATATTATGCACACTAATACAGCTCATGCAAGCCCTGTGACTTACACAAACACAGTCGGACTGAGTGCTACTTAAGTAACTGCTTCGTGGTTTCTGCTGTACTGAACTCTGCCTTTCAAGGCAAAGCGCCCGATTTTAAGCTTCTCAAGCTTCTCAATGTTCTTGTTTCCTATATGAAGTCAGCGCAGTGACAGTCATGTACGATGCTGGCGCGTAGTTTGACATAATTTTCGAATTCAGGATAAAAATTTGTAGGTTAATTTTGGCAAAAAAAAAAGTTATTTCCAACTAACGAATTGTATATAAGTCATATTTAGTTTCTTTTTTAAAAATGGAAAAAATACGATATTCAAAAGGATCGCAAAGACAAGTATATGATTCACAAACTTGAATGGCTTTTTAACGACATGAATAATAGGCTTTCAATTCAAGGAAACACGTTTTACGAATGTAATAACTTTGACGATAAACTATTATACATGTCTTTTTAACCAGAAAATTTTTTCCACCGTCTAAATCTTTTTATTTTTAGACCACGGGACCCCGTGTTTTCCACTAATCCGCAAAGGAAATACAAAAAAACGCAGGAAAACAGACTAAACTCAAGAATACAGCCATTTTTGGAATCAGCAATCCAATGTTGGGGAATCTTGAATTCAGTCCATAAAATCTGGAATCCGCAGCACGGAATCCAAAATCCATGACTGTTTTGGATTACCTTACAAAGGGCGATGCTGACGTTCATACGATTAGTGAGACTTAGTGTGTCCTACCAGTCATACGAATCGTACGAGTAGCGAGACAGTAGTATACGAGTCGTATAAATTAGATTAAATTACATTTTATTTCAATTGAACAGGCCTTGTGCATGATAACGTCATATGCTCAAAATTTGGCCAATAAGCCTCGTTTACGCGAATAATTTTTAACCTTCTGTCATCTTCATTTAGTTTTCACGTGGGTATTCTTTTCATCTTTGCTGCATAGGGAATTCGTTCACGATAAAATTTGCAATTTCGCACTTCGAAAGCGAGGCTTGGTGGTGAAACTAGCCAGTCTGACGTAAACATGCATAAGGGCTATTTAAATTAAATTAAGGTAAATTAAATTAAATTTCTGGATAACACAACATTGAAAGTATTTCCAATTAAGTTCGCATATTCAAGTAAGAAGTCGGATGACAGTCGAAAATGGACCTAAGCATCCAATCGTAATTATTGGTCATTAGTGTGATGTCGTGTCAGAGCAGTATTCAGGAAGAAAAGAAATTAAGTTATTGTGAGCGTAGCGACTTAAAACGTAAACCATTTTTCAATTGGAATCACTTTCTTTAGAGGTCGACGACTGTGGGTAACCGCAAGGACGTCAAGTTTCGCTTTCAGCTGAAACGGTCTTGAAACCCAGAGGATCGGCTATTTTTCCTCCGTCGCTATCTCTTGCGCTGCCTCTAAGTTGTTTTTTCTTACAAGGCAATATTTCTGTTGAAAAAAAAAATAATAATATGATGAAGATCAATGGGGAAACGTATAAATTAAGTAAGTAATAAGAAAAATATAGAGAAAAGCAGCCTTAAGGTGTGTAGTGCGATTAATTCCTTTATATTACTAACGAACAAAAAAAAGTAACAGAGCGACGACAGTAGAAAACATCGAACACCATGAGTGACCATAACGTTAACTAAGGAGAGCGGGATTTTGGATGAATAGGGAAAGATTGCAGAAAGCACTTTTATTTAATAAGGCTAGGGGACAGTACAATAAGGAGCAGGGAAAACCAATTGTTAAAGAGTTCCAAAAAGGGCTATAAAACCTCAGCAAAAATAAAGATAAGTCGGCAGATTTGAGAACCTTGATATATAATTGTGCAAGGTGGTTACTGCATGATACATATTGTTAAGCCAAGTTACTGAAAGTTACTGGAGTTACTGCATGTCACTCAGTGTAAAGCAAAGTTACTGAAAGTTACTGGAGTTACTGCATGATACATATTGTTAAGCAAAGTTACTAAAAGTTACTGGAGTTACTGCATGTCACTCAGTGTTAAGCAAAGTTACTTAAAGTTACTGGAGTTACTGCATGTCACTCAGTGTAAAGCAAAGTTACTGAAAGTTACTGGAGTTACTGCATGTCACTCAGTGTAAAGCAAAGTTACTGAAAGTTACTGGAGTTACTGCATTTTACATATTGTTAAGCAAAGTTACTGAAAGTTACTGGAGTTACTGCATGATACATATTGTTAAGCAAAGTTACTAAAAGTTACTGGAGTTACTGCATGTCACTCAGTGTTAAGCAAAGTTACTTAAAGTTACTGGAGTTACTGCATGTCACTCAGTGTAAAGCAAAGTTACTGAAAGTTACTGGAGTTACTGCATGTTACTCAGTGTAAAGCAAAGTTACTGAAAGTTACTGGAGTTACTGCATTTTACATATTGTTAAGCAAAGTTACTGAAAGTTACTGGAGTTACTGCATGTCACTCAGTGTTAAGCAAAGTTACTGAAAGTTACTGGAGTTACTGCATGTCACTCAGTGTTAAGCAAAGTTACTGAAAGTTACTGGAGTTACTGCATGTCACTCAGTGTTAAGCAAAGTTACTGAAAGTTACTGGAGTTACTGCATGTCACTCAGTGTTAAGCAAAGTTACTGAAAGTTACTGGAGTTACTGCATGTCACTCAGTGTAAAGCAAAGTTACTGAAAGTTACTGGAGTTACTGCATGTTACATATTGTTAAGCAAAGATACTGACAGATACTGGGAGTTACTGCATGTCAATCAGTGTAAAGCAAAGTTACTGACAGACACTGGGAGTTACTGCATGTTACATATTGTTAAGCAAAGTTACTGACAGATACTGGGAGTTACTGCATGTCACTTAGTGATACGCAAAGTTATTTAGATTTACGGCGTGTAACCGGGTGATACCACATGTTACTTGCCTGTTACAGACTGTAACGGCGTGATACCCGGAGTTAAAAATTGACATGGTGTGTTAATGATAATAAGCGTTCAGGCTAGTTTTTTAGTTTTTTTTTTAATGTGCATGTAGGCTGGTAAATGTATGCAATTATACGCTATCTGACATATATAGATTGCAATTGTGTTCTTCGTGTGTTTTAGGTCAACAATGTTACGTGTTACGTGTTACGCCAAGTTACGCGTAACAAAATTTCAAGCAATTTTATGAAAAATATATCGGGCATGGTATAAGCCCTTAACACCTCTAAAGCCACAAGAAGTTGTCCGCCTGAGCCAAGAGAAAACCTGGATGCCTGCTATTGTAACCGAGAAAGCAGCAACACCACGATCTTACGTTGTCACAACCGCCACCGGACAACAGTACCGCCGCAATCGCAAGGACCTGCTGCAGACTGGAGAATCTCCTCCAGTAATATCAGCACCCTTGGACAACGACATCACGGAGACTCCTCAGACCATCCAACCTCCCGCAACGGAAAATCAGCCTCCCACCACAGCACCTGCCGATGAGTCTCCATCATCCCCTCCTCGACGCACTTCCACCAGAACCAGAGCTCTTCCCACCAAATTCAAGGACTATGTCATGAATTTCTGAACATTGGACACTAAATTGTGTACCGCTCTTTTTTACCGGAAATGTCGTTACTTTTGTCTAGCTCGAGACACAGTTATCTAACCTCTCTAAGTGATATGCTTTTATTTTCAAAAAGGGAGATGTAATAATAATACCGATATCCTGTGTTTGATTGACATGTAATTTTATACTCTAAGATAATCGAATATATCAACCACGTTCTTGTATGATTACGCCCAGATTAATAAATGCCTTGAGCTAGTCAACATTACTTCTTCATGCAGTTGTTTCCTAAACCCTATAAACCCGTTCGTTAATCAAACCAGTTTATTACACAATTAGTGTTTCCTTGTAAATTGGAGCGAAACGAGAACCGAATATTGTTCCGTGACCGATGGAAACCCATCATTCGTTGTTTGTGGTTTCTGCGGTCTGAAGTTCTCGCATGTGATTGGTTAAAACACAAAGAACATTCCAGATATATTTTAAGTGCTCACGCTTTAATAAGAAGGAGTGTAATACGGTATTCAATTTCCAAAGCGTGATGCGACACGGTTCAGTTAATATAAACTGATATTAACTCTTTTGTTTGTCACTTTCACGATTCATATTTTCTTGGTGGAAAATGATTGCTACTCAAAGCGTTTTTGAAGGGGCTATGTCATATTATAGTGAGTACTTTTTTATGATGTACAAAGCTACCTTCAAATAGAGGGAAACCTCAAAATATAAGTTTGCCAAGGTAAGAGGTAAGATAACAGTAGCAACTTATTTTCAGCGTGAATTAATTGGTAAATACATCTAATTAGCAAGGCACTCGAGTGTGAAGAGCATCTACTAATAATAATAATAATAATAATAATAATAATAATAATCGATATTTTAACAGGGTGACCCCTTCAGTCGCAAGACTGGTATCAACGGGGGCCCTGTGTAAAATAAAATAAATTTAAAGTATCTATCTATCTATAAAAACTACTTTAAAAAGATACCGCTAAAATGCTAAAAAAAGTTTAAAAGAAGTACCAGTGTTCTCATAAAAATAAGTAAATTACGAATTAAAAATGTTCTAAAAATAACCTAAGAATAAAAAGCAGAGATAGCTTGGAAACGTTCCTTTGGCTGCATAGTCTTAATGTTCGTCGGGAGACAATTAAAAATGGATGCACCATGATAATAAAAAGACTTTTTAGCGACATCTAAATGAATGTTTGGAAGTATAATATCGGTAAAAGACGATCTAGTGCATCTCTGATTAAAAACATGTTGCTTGTCGCCCTGGCTACGTAACAGGAAATAGTCTTTAAAATATGAGGGAACGTCTCCGACCAAGCACTTGTTAACTAACAGTGCACAGTGCTTTTCCATAGTTTTTGTAAGAGGCGGCCAACGTAGGTTCTCGAGTATTGTTTCCGTGGCTATGTCAGGTTTAAAACCGTATACTATTTTCGCAGCTCGTCGTTGTAGGCGTTCAAGAGACTTTCTGTTAGTGCTGCCCAAAGGGCAAAAGCACGGATCACAATAGCTTATTATTGGTAATACTGTGGACAAATAGATCTTATTTGCTGCTTCCGTGGTTAAACCCTCTTAGTCGTGACAGGAGGCCAAGTCTGCTGGCAACCTTTGACCTTACATAGCTTATGTGATCGTTGAAAGATAAACACTCATCTAATATGACTCCTAGGTACTTGAACGATTTAACTTGGTTAACTTCCTTCCCTTCCATGCAAAGTGGACTATCTACTGTTATGTAGAGCCTTGACATTCTAAAAGCAAAGTCCCCTGAGCTCTAAATATTTTTGTTTTTATCCCTACTGCCTAAGCCTTCCGATGTTTGTAGCCGAAATGTGCTTCTAATGATTTGGGATCCCTGTGATGCGGCATGAATGAACCCAGTCTCCCAGTTCTTCCGTCTTGAAGACCAAAAATAATTTGTGACCTGACTTTAGTTAATTAATTAATTTAATTTGAGATTACGTTGCGGAAGAACATGGTGCTACCGCGTTGTAGTTTTATTTATTTATTTTTTAAATCGTTTTCTCTTTAGTTATCGGGATATTTTCCGCATTCTTTGTCTTGTTGCATGATCAGATCACAATTAGTTTCTCAATTCACATGAATTTACTGGCGATTGCATTCTTCATGTGGAGTCTCATGATATTCGAGAGCTCCGCGTCTATGAATTCGGAGAAAGCCTTCACTTTCTTGGAAAGAAAGCTTGAATTCGGAGAAAGATTGTATCCGATGTGTACTTCAATTCTTGGAAACTCTCAAGAGAAAGGCATGAGCGGAGTGACTTGCCCCGGACAGCTGGGAATGAGGACGGTGGACTGACAACCCGGGGGAGGAGTGCCCCCTTACATAAGCTGTTCAAATATGCGGCCCACAGGGTATGGGGTCAGGGTTTCCGGAAGCGCGACCCAGTGACTAACAAACGTTCACAATTCACGGAAGCGGAAGAAACTAATTCTCTCTTGATCCGATCCTTCAAAAATTAAACTACAGCACTAATAGACCATGGATTTGTCACTTCCTTAATGATTCCTTTTATTTATTATAAGCTTATCCATGCCATATCGTGGAATAGTAATACTTATTTATTGTTTACACTTTTGAAATTTGTTCCTATTGTTTTTTGTAACTTTTCTTTTCTAATGCTTATTTGCTACCGTTCTCGATTAGCAACTAGCTATATGCGTGTAACAAAAATAATGAAAATTTTATTTTATGCAAAAATAAATAAAGTTGAAGTTGAACCTACCACAATCTTTTTATCTAGCAAAATATGTGAGACTATCTTAGACGTGTTCAGAAAAATCACAGAAGTGTTCTTCCGGGTCCCCAACCATAAACACGGAAGTATAAACCAAAATACTTACTCTGATAAATATAGAATTCCCAGTTTTTTTAGCCTGCATATTATCGTGGGCTGATGATAAGTGACCAGAAATTTTGAGGAAGGGATGTAGAAGCATCTGCCTTATTTGAAATGGAACACATTCATTTGACCTCTCATCGCGCGCGATCCCGAGGTTTTGTCGAGCTTTAAGGCCATGTTACACAAGGCAACTTCCAACGCAACAAACGTTGTTGCAAGTTGCGAAAAAAATTCACGTGTAACACGCCATTATGGCAACCTGCAATGTAGCAAAATGTTGCGTTGCGAGTTACAAGAAAAGTAGAACTATCCTCTACTTTTCGCAACGTTGCGAGACAAGTTGCTGCGTGTGACATGTCAAGCGCAACTTGCAATGTAATTTTGTTAAAATCAACCAATCAGAGCTCACCTTTCGCTCGGGGGAGATTTCAAGATAATAATTTCTAATGGGTGCGTTGCATGCAAATTGTAAACAAAAATTGCGAGCGTGTGACACTCCCTTTGAAACTTGCAGTGTGGGCGGGGAAGAAATTGCCTCGCGTAACATGGCCTTTAGTACGTGTCGCTCTGCTTTAGGTATTTCGAGTGGATCGTTACGAAAAAGTACGTGCAATGTTCATAATTTTATGACACGAGTTGCAGTCAGGCGAAGCTCAAGCGTCAAACTATTGCATGTCTTTTTATTGACCGCATTTTTGTTAGTCCTTCTTTTTCTTCCTCATGAAAATAATGACTTAGTAATTTTACATACTTCCTTGCCATGAATATAGCTGATATAATTTTCTAAATATAGGGTTCCTTTTACAATAGTTATGCACGAGCCGTGAGATGGTATAGAGAGAACTTTATTCTCATTTCGCGAATCAGAAAAAAAAAACGTAAAAAAAAACAGCAACTGGTGACGAGACTGTAACAATAAATTGCAGTCATCAGAATTTTTGTACATTATTTTAAATCTTAGTGGCTGATCAAGACCTTCAGGGAGGGGGGGCGGGACGATCATCCAGACCCTAGAATTGGGGGGGGGGGGCTCTCAAAAATAATATATTCCGGCTATGAGCCCGCCGGATATAACCCTCTCCTGTGTAACAGAACATATAACATATAACAACATAACCAACTCACAGAACGTTGAAATAGGCAAAGAAAACCGACAGCTAAAAGCGTTTGATACAGTGACTTTCTTACAATAAATCCCTCATAAGAGTTATAGTCGTTTCTTGTCAACCCATTTATAAAACATTCTTTATACCACATATAAGGTCCGCCGTGCATAACCCCCTCCCCCCCCCCCAGTTTACAGCCCACCCGAAGCTGGACAAGTTGTCGATATATAAGCCAATGCAAATATCAAGAGACCATCACCGGCTTTAGATTGTACAAGTTTCTAAGCTCGTCATACCGTAAACTTAATATTCCTTTAGGAAATCGATAAAAAATGTTATTTAATTAATTTGAAAAATATCTTTTGCCACTCTGAGCACGCCGCACTGGACCCAGGACCTTTTACAAGGCATCTTGCTGACTGTTTCCCAGTTCCTCTTGCGCTCGTCGTAACACTCCACGCTATCCAGACTCCCCGAGTTATTACAGCCTCCAAACAGGTAAATCCGGTTTCCAAGTCTTGTGACACCAGCCGCCTGGCGCGGGACGGAGATGTTTGGCAGCGAAGCCCATTCTTCAGTGACAGGATCCAGCATCTCGCAGGAAGAGAGATACGCTCCGGTCGATGATTGGCCACCGATTACAAAGATCTTGCCGTTCATCTCCACCGCACAGGCGAAATACCGCGCCACTTGCATTGGCTTGACGTCGTTCCATACCTTCTTTCTTGGGTTGTAGCGCTCAACTGTTCGCAGGAACTCATTTCTGTCGCTCAAACCGCCGATCGCGTACACGAACCCGTGACACGCCGCCGAGCAAAGACCAGCGCGTTTTGAAGACATGGGTGTCTCGATGGACCATTTGTTGATGTCTGCCTCATAGCGCATGACTTGCTTGGTGGAGCCGCCATTTGGTATCCTCCCGCCAATGATAAAGATATGATCACCGCAAGTCACAGCCGTGGCTGCGCAGCGCTGTTGAGGCATGTTTGCAACCGCTATCCAGGAGTTGGTATGGGCGTTGTACTGCTCAACAGACTGGCCGTTTTCGGTCTGGGTGCTACCGAATGCATACAGCACATTGTCGTGTACCGCTGTACAGTGCTCGTCTCGAGCCTTCAACATGTCCGCTAGTGGCAGCCATCTTTTCTTCGCCGGAGAAAAACAAGTTGCTTCTTTGCTTAAATTTCCGCCGCACACGGTGATGACATCCAAGTGCCTTTTAAGATTGTTCCGCGCGCGTTCGCGATCATCGTGTTCGTAAAGGACGAACGCGTTCAAGGCTTTTACCACGAGTTTTGTGCAGTAAAAACTGCTGTTTACAAGCTCTTCGTTTTCTACCTGATCAACCAAGTAATGCTTGGACAACGACGTCAGACGAATTTTGCTGAAAAGCTCTTCAAAATGCTCCCTTCGCGTGTCCAAGTCGTGTTTCACCCACGTTATGAGCGTCTCGTAAACGTCTTCCTCGCGCGAAATCTCGAGGTCATCGCGCGCGATGATTTCGGTGTACACTCTGTAGTCGACGGATTTGAAAGCTTCGGTGTCGCAGGCTTCAGTAAAGTGTTTTACAATGTAGCTCGTAGCGGAGTTTTTTAGAGAATCGCAGCTGTATTTCTCTGCAAAGTCTCTTAAGGCGAAACATTTCGTTGGAGATAACAGGCTTTCCAAAAACTGACACCCAATATCTTTGAGGCTTTGAATGAGCAAGTAATCAGCGGCCGCTACGAGACTCTGCGCGTTCTCCTCCGCGAGAGTCACGTTTCCAGTGTAAATGTAGCAAAGTAGAGGTTCCATGACCGATGCTTGCAGCTGATCAAGTTTACACTCCATCAAAATCTTCTCTTTCATGTCGTTTGTAAATAAACCTCGGAAATACGGGCTGCTAGCGGCGAGAATGCCACGGTGTGCGAGAAAGAACTGATCTTCCACGAGCAGGCGAACATCACAAAGTACTCCCTCTTTTCTTAGTTGGTCGGTGGTTTTTAAAAGAACATCCTTGTACTGTTCGTTTGATACAGAAAGGGTCTTGGATCCTTCTTGATCCGCCATTTTAATACGACAAGGAAACTATAAATTTCACTTTCGAACGCAATTTGCATGCGTCATAACTTATGCTAATTTTACTGTCTGGTTGCTGTGGTTTCGCATAAATTATACTTATTCTTCTGGGCCCAGTTGTTCAAAGAGTGGATAACGCTATCCATTTGATAAATCAGGATAAATCACTATCTAGTAAATAGTGTAGTTTGTTTTGTTAACATTTTCCCACTGGATAGTGATTCATCCAGTGGATAGAGTTGTCCACCTCTTGAGCGATCGGGGCGATCCTTATTGTTACTTATTTTGGTTTTGTTTTTTTCTTTTTTTTTTTTTTTTTATCAATTTTTTAAATACCGAAAAAAAAATATATATATCACATTACACTTCCGCAGCATTGAGAACAAAAATTAACCGGGTAACGCACTGTGCGGTTCTGACACTGTGCTTTAAGTGCGATGGTCTTTAGAACTGTTACGAGACTGATTTATTTTTCTGTGAGCACATAGTCGAGGTGCAGGCGAGATGACTATCGCACATAGAAAACGAGGATGATTACTCTAACTGTTAGAGTAGATGCTCTGATTACAGCTAAAAGCCTACAATTTCTGAGCCAAAAATCGATTAAGGGTAACGCGCATGCGATCGTGTTCTATCAGCGAATAGACATTGAGAGAGCCAATCAGATTCTCAGATTTTCAATAAACACGCCGTGTCTGCTAAAGGTTCACTAGCGACGGAATCGTAAAGCGGCCTTCACACGACAAACTATTGGCCAACTCGTGTGGATGGTGTGTGAACGACCCAACAACGGCAAACAAGTTGGCCAACTGTTGGCGACAAAATAGAACTTGTCTCTATTCTCACCAACAGTTTGCCACCTTGTTTGCCTACTGTTGTTGTGTCGTTCACACACACCAACTTGAGTTTGCCAACTTTATTTTGTCGTGTGAAGGCCGCTTAAGAGCGCTTGTGACCTAGTGAAAATCGAGTCGTAAGCAGAGTCATACGCTCGACAAAATCGGAGTCGCATAATCAGAACGTTTCCGTTTTTATCCGATTCCGCTCATGACTTCAACATTTAAACTTGATGCAGAAAAGAAGAACCAGCCAATCACAATGCTAGTGTTCAGGCCGTCCGAGTACTTCCTTTCTGCTAGCGACTCCGACAATCCACTTTTCACTGGGTAATGTAATGTAAAAACTTTATTTAAACACGGGAAACCATCAGTTACAATAAGCTCAAGTATTAAAGAAACTAAAACTAAAACTGCTTTACATGATTGCCGTGTGGGAATCCGATACGTCAGTTACCTTCTTGATAATTTTCTTAAAATTATTAACTGATGCGGCATTTTTAAGACATTTGGGCATGTTATTTCAGAGCATAGCGCCGCTGTAAGAAAAGCTTCGTTTTAAATAGTTGGTATTTGGTTTGGGTAGCGTCAGCTTTCCTTCAGAGTCTCTCAAGTTGTAAACAGAGTGACGCTGAGAAAAGGTTTTGTAGGTAATCTGGGGTAAGTCCATTCATGGTTTTATACATTATTAAGGCTTTCCGTTTCTTTCTTCGAGAAAATAGCCTCTCCCAGTCCAGTGTGGAAAGGAGGTGGTTTGAACTCGTATCAAAAGGTGATTTTGTTATAACTTTGGCTGCACGGTTCTGTAATTTTTGAAGCTTGTCACCCAAGTAACCACTCATAGTCCCAAACGGGGCTGCAATAATCGAAATGTGGCATAATTAAAGCGTTATAAATTTGAATTGCAGTTCCTTTCGATACAAAGGGGCGCACTCGTTTAAGGGCGCCTATAGCCGAGGAAACTTTTTTGCAAATCTCTTCAACGTGTTTACACCAAGAGAGATGAGCATCAATGGTAAGACCCAAAGATTTGGTATGATGATCAACTCTCTCGATAATTTGGTCATCAATTCTGATTTCTACGTCGTCACATTGAACAGATAGTCTTTGCCTTGATCCAATTATCATTGACTCTGTTTTGCTGAGCTTGTTAGCTTTCAGCCAACAACTAAGGCTATTTAATTCAGGGGCTAAAGCCAGCTTAAGCTCAGTTAGCGTTTTAGCAGCTAACGTAAGATTGGTGTCATCGGCAAACATTCTTGGGTCAAAAGCAACAGGGTTAAAAAAGGAATCGGAAACTCTGCTGATGACTCCGTCGGTCTGATCAGTCAGTAGTAGATCGTAGCACTCTGCGCTTCTGATCACGACTCCTACTCCGCCTCCGTCGCTAGTGAAAACCAGAAATTTCAGGCTTAAACCTGTTTGTCCGACTGAAAACACAAGTCTTGAATAAACAGCGCTGGATACAAAGAGCGTTTTGAAGCATTTCTCTTTCACAGGTTTTTACAGAAATGAGCAGATTCATTCTTTCTTTTTGTAAATTACACTTAAACAATCCTTCAATTGTTACATTTATAGGTAACATTATTTCATTGTTAATGTGATTATCATGATTATGTAAACTCCCGTTCTAAGTCCGTTACAAAATACATCGTATAGTTTACCATGCCAGTAAAAACAAAACTTAACTTTACAGTGCAGTAATAAGCGCGGTTCACCAGTCACTTAAGTTTTTTGACCAATTTTTGACAATTTTCTATTAGTTTCTTTTGATTTCTCCAATCGAACATACATACGTTAAGAAGGTTGGCGTGGAGTTGTCATGACAACTGTCAGATTTCCCGCCGGTACCAGTTGCCATGGGAACTCCTCCCATACTCATTAGATTTTGGAACATTTTGATTTGACAAATCAAACAGAACACATAAAAAAGCTCTCAAAAAACAATCAAATTTGACAAGTGGCAACGGAACTGTGCTTACACTGGTGCCCTACTTAGAAAGAGAACGTGTCTACGTTACATCTTCGAGTGTACTGAAAGCGGGTTACTAGAGAAATTTGGGGATGCACTCTGCGAGCAGACTCTCCGATCTGTACCACAAGCGAAGAGTTTGCTCGCAGATACGGAGGATACAAGGGCAAACACTGGTTTTTCGTTCTCCAACATCCTGCAAGCCTGCGAACGCAATTTTATTCCCGACTGTCGTTTATAGGAAATACGTTTGCGTTCGCAGGCTAACATACTGCCCGCCTTTCACTAGTTTTTTCGGAAAGAAAACGTTGAACAATTGAGCGTAAACTTCTCTCGAAACTTTCTGTTTAAAACAGACCGGGAAACAAGTGCCGTTTTCGGAAAATCTTCGTCAAGTCTCGGAAGCGTTTCCGAATCTTTTCATCCAATCATAAACGGCAAGTGCACTACGAAAGTTATGACGTCACCTCGTTGTCATCAAGACCAGTCATGTTGCTTAGCAACGACACTTCCAAAAGCCGCTGGCTCAATCCAATTCCGAGCGAAAGTGGTGCTTGTTTCCCACGAAAGATTCGACAAAGATTTGTTCGTAAATTACTGAATAATTTAATTAAACTGACAACAATTAGGGGCTGGAAGTTTAAAACAAACCCTCTGATAACGTAACAGTTCGATTTCGAGCAAACGGGCGGTCGAGCAGAGAAAGTTTCAATATTTTTCTCCTATCGAGAAATTTATCTTAGAAAAAAACTTCCAACTGGCGACATGAATTTATCTATGAAGAATTATTAATGTACAAGACAAATGATATATCTCGTCAAGATTTTACTTACAAGAACAAATTTCCAATACCCGTTGTACATAAAATTATCGCAAAAGTAAACAAGGTACCTTTGCTACGCAAAGCAAAATAAACCAACCAAAATTCGAACTAGAGCACCGACCCTACAAAAAGCGCGGGAAAAAAGGCCACGGGCTGTTATAAACCAATCATAAACTCAGGCCAGCGAGAAGCCAGTTAAAAGCAAAGCTAGTACTTAAGTCACTGATAAAGCAGTTTGAAATATAAAAAAGCAAAATCAATTCTGAACCACAGATCTTCTTTTTAAATTCCAATCTGAAGATCCTACTACGCTATAACTACACCGTAACGTTTTCCTCTGGAAGGGAAATTTTTGTAGACCGATCGTTTGCAAGTGGATATATTGTCATATTTTATAATTACGAATATTTTACTGTACATGCATTAAATTGGAAGCAGTATTCACGTTTGAGTAATTGTGTTATTTTAAGCCTTCAGAAAACCCTGTTAAAACTGTTAAACTAAGTGATTTGGGTGAGCTATACACAACTCTAGAAAAATTTCGCGATACACTAGATTCGCGGCACGTCTTTTAAACTAAACAAATACGCTATTTAACAACTTCAGCATAAATAAAGCTTTTTGACTAGAAGCGTCTTACATCAGAAACCTCTCAAAAACGAATACATATCGAAGAACACATTTAAAGGAGTGCTGCCATCAAACGCACAAAATGTTCCCCCCATTTATCACAATGAAAAAGACTTTAGGAACTCTTCTCAAATAACAAGAGAAATTTGCTGTAAGCATCGAGACTATGGCAAAATTTTTTATGGAGTCCGAGGCAAGCATAGAAATGAGTATTCTCCTTCGCAACCGTTTTTTTGGGATGTCACGGGGAGCGTTGCGCGACATCCCAAAAAATGGCTGCGGAGGAGACTTGGAAACGCGAGTGTCACGTTTTCATCGTTGTCCATTTGTAATCCATTTCCATCCTCGCCATCGTCAGTCATCTTCACTTTCCAATGGGTTCATGTCATTTGTCAAGAGCTGTTCTTCAAAATAAAACTATTATTGTAAGGTTTGCTTGGATTTAGGATTGTTTTTAAGCTTTTTGAAAACATTCTTATTGAAAAGTCGATGACAGCCTCCTTTAAATCGCTTCTAATGGCTTCTGATATACTATTTGCATGTCACGCATTCAAGCCCACTATAATAATAATAATACTGTTATCACAATAAGCCTACTTTAACCCCTCGAACCCTAACAAATCAATCAACAATAAATTTCTCCTTAACACCACCACAAAGTCAGGCATGCAGGCAACTGATCGCAATAAGATTATTCAAAAATTCTCCTAACATATGCCACGGTAATGCATGCAGACCCGCATGGAGAGTTTGTACGTTGATATTCGGGGCTTGAAGGGTTAAAGAAGAAAGAAATTAAAATATTACTACAAAAACTTGTACAGTCAGCAAAATCACCGCTACTGTGAATTCGAAATAAAACTGTGACGTTTATGATATATAATAATAATAATCTGCATTCATATTTTCATATGCCCCATGCCTGTTTAAGGGCCTTCACGGCGCTCTGGATTTTCGTCATGGGTCCCAGTTTGTTCTCTGTTAACGATTCCAACATTTCTTGCGTCAATAATAGTAGAGCGCGACCGTCGATCTCCTGTGAAACAAGACGAGAAACGAAAAATGCATGAAAATTCACCTACAATGGGCGTCAAAAGTAGTTGACACAGTTGGTTGAAATGAGTGCTCATTTTAATATTTCCTTTTTTTCTACTCAAATCCGATGTAGATTATCAACGCCCCCCTCCCCCTGTTGGCAATTCCAAAGTCGTTTCGGTGGGGGGGGGGGGGGGGAGGGGGTATATCAAAGAGGTGAGGGGTGAAATTTGTCCGAGGTACTCAAAAATAGCGAAGTGTCTCAACACTTTTGGCGCTCATTGTAGTTTAACATACCTGGAAATGAACGGTCACGCAAAGTTCTCGTTGCAATGTTTTTTTTGTAACTTTGACTAGACGCTGTTTCACTAAGCAACGTAAGAACGTACTGAGCGGCTTATTTCGCAGTGGTCTAACAAAACTGTTGCTGGTACCCATTTAATTGCTGGGGGAAACGAAAAGGGACGGAGAGGGCACCAGAACAGAGCAGCATGAGTGCGAACCAAAACAAGTATACTCTGGCCAATCACAGAACACACAGACAATCCAGTGAACCAACAAACCGAAGCAAAATGAGCGGCACGAAGGCGGAAAACGTGCGCAGCGTCGATGGGGAGTGATTGGGAGAAAGGGGGAGTGCTCACTTAGCGTTGCAAAACCAAAGCAAACGCAATTACTTTCGACACTCAAGGAAAACCGCTCTAATACAGTGATCCCAGTAGCGCTCATATCCGTACCGCTCGCCGGAACCGGAGCCCAAAGCGCTAACCATGAGGCAACCGTGCCTCGCAAAGAAAACAAATGCAAACAAAACGTACCTCTTTAACAAAGGCGTCCGCGTAATTCGAGCAGCCGATGGAGTACATAAAGCCCGTGACTTCTTGCACGTTCCACAAGCGAGGATCTTTCCCGCTGTTACAGCTCTGGTACAATAGGACCGAGGCGGCGTCCGACTCTCGAGCCGCAGACGAAGGAAGATTACTGGTGGAAGATACCATTGAATCGTGTGACGAATCTCTCTCCGCCGGCTGTAGCCAGACGGCAGCGGAGCTGTCATAGTGCCCCTTTAGACTGGGAGGAGGGTAGCCAGCAAAAGCCGGGGGCGGCGGAACATGGACGGTTGTTTCTTGGAGGGCGCGTCCGTCGCTTGAGGATGTCACGCCATTGTCTTTTCCTAAAACAAGATTACGTTACAATATTTACGGGGAACAAGGATATTCTCTGTGCTCGTCACGCAATCACGAAGCATAACAAGCCCAAAGAGCGCCTGTTCAGCAGGTTACCATTCAACACGATTTTAAGAATTTGAAGTCACTCGAGTGAAAAATCCGCCCCCCCCCCGTAAAATTCTACTTGGTGATACCCACTTTCCCCCCCCCCCCCCTGATCAATATCACTTTTATGTTGATACTACTTCTTGATATCAGTTTTTGATAACAACATTGAAAACGGGAGAAGGGCTAAAATTAATACATCGTTTTATGTATTAAAAATATGTATTAGTTCATGGATTGAAAACTTTAGGCATGTCTTGAAGTTCGAAAGAGAAATTTTAAGAAATTAATAGGAATAGACCCTTTGCAAATAACGAAAAGATGACCTGTTCCCATTAGAAATCAGACTTGAAAAATTAAAAAAATAAGAAAAGCATTACGAGATTAGCAACATGGCCTCGTTTTGGCATTTAAGATTCATTATCATTGCGGTTTCACTGGTTGAAAAATTTAAAGATTTGAAATAAAAAATTACCGGAGAGCAAGGTCTCTTTTCAAAACAAATATTTTAAGTTTTTTTTCTTCAGAACACTGCACGGGGCAAAAAAATAACTTGTTTTCTGACCTTTTAGGCAGCTCGCTTGATTGCAGTAGCCCAGTGGATAACGAGTGCCGCTCACAAGTTCTGAACAGCATCCCAACACCTGACAGACTCGCTGAAGATACGGCTGAAGGTGCTCTGCTTTGTTTACCACACGAACACGGCGCATGAGTCGTTTGCCATTCTTGCTTTTGGTCTCAATGCACACTGTGCCGCCGAGCTGTAACTCCCTGCAAGAAACAAGGGGGAAAAAGCGGTGAATATGTTCACTCTCTTTACAAAAATGAGTTGTTTGGAAGGTTGGTGACGAGAATTACAAATATTATCAACTTTTTTTTCAGATGACACTATCGGTGGCGCAGTTTCTTCGAGCTTATACCTTTCAATCCAAAAACAACCGGATCCTAGACCAGTCGGGGGAACAAGTGCTAGTTGATGGCGACATCACTTCTCCAGGAAGTGACCGAGCCCGCGGTTTTCGTCCCAGAAGTTGCTAAGCAACATGACGTATTTTACGCGCGATTGCTTTCGGAGTACTCGTGAGCGCTCGAGCTAGTTTTTTATTGGATGAAATAATTCGGAAATTATTCGAGTGCTCCAACGAAGATATGCCAAAACCGGCACTTATTTCCCTCGACTGTAGTCCCAAAAAGGAAACGTTCCCGAATATAATAACCAATCAGAAAACTGCACGGGCGCTCGTGTGCACGCCGAGAGTTGTCACGTCAGCTTGTCGTCAAAAGCATACGTCAGTCGCTTAGCAACATCCTTGACGTAAATCGCAGGCTCAATTAATTCAAAGTAGGCGTAACTACGAGCAAAAAAGGCCACAATTCCCACCTGTTTTTCTTGCTCTGGTAAAACTCGCGGCTGAACAGCTCTAGTACTTGTTTGGGATTGATCGACGCAGACACCAAGTGCTGCATACAGAGTCGCATGATGTTGTGTTTCTCTGGTCCGACCACGGAGCCTCGTACGGCATCGGGAAGGCTTCGCATCAAATCACGACTGAGTAGTGGACCCGGGTAACATCGCTTGTTCAAATACACTATCTCTTGGGGGTACAGAGACTTGGCTAAGATGGGGGAGGAAAATACGTATTGGTGACTTGGTAGAGAAATGTTGTACACTAGAGCAATTTTCAATTGAGTGTCGTAAAACCAAAAGAAAAGTAGTCACTTTGGTCAATCACAAAGGACACAGACAATCCAGTGAGCCAATCAAAACTCGAAAAAAAAAACATGTAGCCGGCGTGAAGCGCGGGAAAACGTGCGAGAGCGAATGAGGATTGGTTTTGGTTTTAGTTCTGATTGGCTGAGAAAGTGGCGCGATCTTTTTAAGCCAACCACTAAGCGTAGTAATGAAAAACCAAAGCAAACGAGAATTACTTGGCTCTGCTAAACATTTTTCTTAATCGAGAAGCTAAAATAGAAATAATAACAACCTTTTTTCTTCTGGCTGTCGTCCTCAGTCGACGCTCGTCTCTTGACAGGCCGGCTCAGGGGTCTGGGCACTGATTGACGGCTGACGTCAGCTCCTGGGCCGTACTGTTCCACATATCTATCAGGCATTGGTCTACAACAAAGACAACGGGTAGATACATGTAAGCTCTGTATTCACTGGCATTGCGCTTTTATAAGATTTCCAATAAAAAAAGTGAACAAGAGATTTGTCAGTACAGTCGAACCTCGCCATTACGGACACCTCAATAACACGGACGCACTCACGGCCTATTCCCTTGGTGTCTGTGCTAAAGATGTTCGACTGTATTTTAAATTTTTGTTTTTGAATGAAACAGAGACCCGAAGTAATTCCATAGCAACAACTAAGCGCCACAGAGCTCCGTGTTGTGTCTCTGATTGGTTGCTTTTTGCGCGGGAAAATCAATACCAGACAATAACCAATCAGAGTCGTATCTTTATGTTGGTTTCTCGTGGTAAAAGCCAATGAACATCAGCCAAGTGCCTACAACTTGCGCGTGCGGTTGTTTTCGCTCTTTGATTGGCTAAGGAATTTGGGAACCAAATATAAAGAACACGCAAACGGAAAACTTTACCGCGCGAAACTCAGGAAACATCAGAAAAAGGAAAAAGAAAACAAACAAACAAACAAACGCGATGCCTTACCCTGGAGGCTGCAATGGATGAGCCACAGAAGAACAGTAACCAACAGGGAAGATGTCGAGCGAGTCTTTATCAACAAGCTGGTCGTAAGACTCGTCCCAGCCGTCAAAGTGGATTCTTAGTAGAGGTCCCTTCAGGTCTGTCACTGTTGCTGGGCAGATGAGAGCGGGTTCACGCAGATCTACTGCTTCTAATTTAGTTCCGATTTTGAAGCTGTTTTCACCTCTTTGGTCCTGGTTGAGGAAAGAAGCAAGACCAAAAATATGATAGTTAGAGGATTTGGTGTCAAGACGAGAAAGAAAATAACGTCAAACAGACAACGATCGTTTTCTCGAATCTCTGAAGAACAGGAGTCATCATCGATCCACGTCACGAGCCACGAAAGTATACGTGAAGTCAGTCCCAGCAACAACGGGAAAAGCGTGGGCCGAGAGACACTGCGCCAATCCCCCGACGAAAACATGGAATAATCAGAGGAGGACTAACGTTGTCGATTTTCCCGGGGATGGCAAGTCCATCACAGCTAACCCCCTACCCCCACCCCTATACCCTGATTGCCAGTTGCCAAGATGTCACCAGACATTATACCCATGCTGTACTAATGTCGAACCAGAGTAAGCGATTACCTGTCTGAAGAGCTGAATAGGAGCCTCGAAACCACCCGTCTTAGCAAGATATTCAGGCCATCTGAACGTCTCCACAGTATAGTCTAAAACAATATAAAGCACAAGGTTACGTTACGTGAATGCGTCTGACTGCGATTAAAATACAGGATGTGCTTTATCAATTCCTCAAGTACTTAATTTAATTCTCTTGTTCTAATAGAGCGGTTTTCACTTGAGTGTCGAAAGTACTTTGCGTTTGCTTTGGTTTTGCATTGCTACGCTTAGTGATTGGCTTAAAAATCTCGCGCCACTTTCTCAGCCAATCAGAACTAAAACCAAAACCAATCGTGAATCGCTCGCGCACGTTTTCCCGCGCTTCGTGTCGGCTACATGTATTTGCTTCGAGTTTTGATTGGTTCACTGGATTGTCTGTGTCCTTTGTGATTGGCCAGAGTAATTACTTTTTTTTGGCTTTACGACACTCAATTGAAAACTGCTCTAATTCTGTCAACAAAGTATTGTTAAGCTTAACACCGTTCGTTCGTTCGTTCGTTCGTTCGTTCACTCGTTCCCTACCTCTTGGCGGGTGTAACTGAAGTTCATGTTCTTTGGCCCATCCACAGGGAAACACGTTGATTGAGTTAGCGTGGCACACAAAGTACGTCGCCAGCGAGTCAACTCCAAGGACAAAGTAATTAAACTTGAGAACTTTGATCACCGTCACTACACACACATGGCTTGGGTTAAACGGGTCGATTGCCTCGAACTTCATGCCTACTTTAAACTGGTGAACGCCTGGAGCAGTTCCAGTTGAATCCTAGAAAACAAGAATTTGTATTATGGAGTGTTGTCATCTCTTTGACAAGGTTGAAGAAAAAAAATACTTGCAGTTTGTTACTAACTTTTAAGCTTGTGGATGAAACCCTAGTGTGTGACCATTCAAGTGAAAGCTATTGAGCAGTTCTTTAATGTGGTACTGTTTTATAAGCTGTACAAAGTGATTCTTATTTTTACGTCTGTGGTGGCAACCCTAATGAAACCCTAATGTGTGACCATTTAAATGAAAGCTATGAGCATTGTTGTTTGTTTGTTATTATTTAGTTGAAGGGGTGTGGCAAATAATTTATCTTGATTTCAAGAGACTCTCAACTTTAGGGTTTGTGCTTCGCCCCTTTTTTTTCCGGCTGTGTCGGCCATCTTCTCCCTGTTTGTAGGCTTTCTAGGCTTATAAAATTTCTATCTCTCAAAACTTTGAAACTGGATTTTTAGGATCCGGAAGAAAGTCCTTGACTTGTGAAGTGCATACACTCGTGTGCGTCTCTTACTTTAATCATGTATGTGTAAAAAAAGCAAACCTGTACAAAGAATTCTTGAGGCGCATCTAAAGAATTTGCCAAATCATCTGCTAAGAACTCGTTCCACTTGCTGAGACTGTGTTTCCAACCTAAAGGCCAAGAGAAATGAGAACTTGGCTTACATTTACGACATATTTTTAAACAACAAACAAGATCTAAAAGAGCCTGAGCATTAACTACACTCACCAATAGGTGGCTGTAACGTGTGTGTCACCAGCGATGACCAGCCAATGGGATGAATCTCCGCTGACTGATAATGACACCAGAAGTCTTCAGCGACATCATCATCAAGACCATCATATCGCATTCTCAGACGGTCACCGATCACATCAACTATCGTCGCAACACACATGGAGTACATATTCTTACGATCAGCCACTTCGACTTTCATGCCCTTTTGAAATCGATTGTATGACTGGCTTTGAATCTGTTGTAGAAATTCTACTGAGAAGGTTTTTGCTCCTGAGAGACACTTGAACAGGTAATCCCTCCAATTGCCACATTTCTCTCTGATGGCTGAAGAGATGGAAAAAATTAGTAATACTGTTAGTAAATGTACTTCCAATTTATTGATTATCATAGTAAGTCTTCAAGAGCTCACTATCAAATTGTTCTTCCCTAAAAAGTGAATTGTATTGAATCTTATTCCTTTGAAGTTTAGATTTCTTCCTATCATGATAATGAATGCATGATGCAAACATCTGTGCGTACTTTGTGTATAGTATACATCTGTGTGTCCTCTAATCTAAAACAACATGGGGATGGCCTAGGGCAAGTAGAGATAAATCAACCTTCGCAGTATGACAATTTAGCTTTAGTACATATTCATCATTTTTTATGGGGGGGGGGGGGGGGCATTTCTTTTTTCACTCCATCCAAGATTGTAATTATATGGTCCAGCTCCCTCAAGTCTCTAGTGACAAGTGTGTGTGTAGACGGTTAAAGGTTCGCCTCTTGTTGGGAGAACTCAGAATTTTTTCTCCGAAACCAGTGTTACTGACTGATTAATGTAGCTGACTACATTCATAAAGTATATTTCATGGGGTATATACAACTGTACATGTAAGCTGTTTATTTACCTGGAGGGAGTATAAGATAAGGAGTTTATTTACCTAGTATAAGCTGTTTATTTACCTGGAGGTGGTATAAGCAGTTTATTTCTCTTGGCGCACCAACCAACTGGGTGGATATTCTTTGATCTCAAGTCAAACCAGAAGTCACCAGCTGGGCTGGACTCATAACCTTCATACCGTAACAGAACTCTGTAGTGCTTGATCTCAATCACTGTCGCCACCCAAAATGCCACGTCAGTATCATCAATGACGTCCATACTGCAATTCACTACTTCCACCTTCATGCCAACATGTACACCTTTCAAACACGGGCTTAGACTGACCTGCCATAAAATGTCCAAAAATACTGTTAAATAACACCTTGTGTATAGATCTATGTAGTCCCCCCTATGTAAAGTCTCCCACATTAACCTAAGTCTTGTGTACAACCCCCTCAACTTTCCACTGTGCATAGCTCCTTCCTTGCTTTCCATCTCCTTGGGGGAGGGGTACTGGCTCATATATTGGTCTGAGATGTAGTAGGGTAAATTCGATACCAGCAGAGCACCCCCACTGCCAGGTACCCCCTCTAGGGTACGTGCACAATGTTCCCCCTTGCAGACTTAGATCAAAACACAACCACAATCTTTGTAGGTGACAATAAAAACATTCTCCACTGAATCACAACCACTGGCTCAATGCAGCTCTTTAAGTCAAGCAGATGTGCTAAATTCTCTAAACTAATGTTGAAAGGTACATATGAAAACAAGTATGGAGAATAAATATTTTGACTCGTGACAAACATCCTTACATGTTCAAACAGATGAGAGGCAGCAGCTTTAGCTCCTGTTTTCTTCAGGTACTCTGTCCAGTCAAAGCTTCGATTCTGCCAGTTCTCACCAACATCTTTGTAAAAGAAAGAAAAAAAGACAATTCAAGAAAACTTCTTTACACCACAGCCCAAACTATAAACTATGAAGTATCTCTATGCGTGATAGTGGGCTACAAGTGGCATAGTGCAGGGATGTACATGTAGCTATGATGTGGTCTTTACTGTTCCCAATCTTTGTTTTCTTGTGAAATTTAAGCCAGTGATAAGCTCTCTTTCAACAGGTGAAATCAGCTGGTAGCCAGCTCTTAGCTACATCTCTGATAGCGGACTTAAGTTCAGTGTATTGACCACCCAGTTTGGATTTTTGTGTTGTGTTCTTGGAGAAGAATTTTCATTCAGACTCAGCTCCTATCTTGACCCAGCAGAAAATTTGTACTCAAACTGACTGAGCCATTGTTAAGTGTACTGACAGATCTGTGTAGTGCATGGATAAAGCAATATTTTAAAATGCAGAATGATTTATACCTTCTCTTGACAAGGGGGTCACACTTGCAGCAGCTCCTTCAATCTGCTCCTGAAAATAGCATAAATGCAGAGAATTTCATTTGATACTGTATATCAACTAGCTTGTTTTAAGAGGTTTAGGGGATCAAATGGCGCGAGCGCGAGCAGCGAGCAAGCGCGCGAGCACGAGCACGAAAAGAGCCGCGAGCAGCGAGCACCAAAAAGTACACCACTGAAAAACGAGCAGCGAGCACGAAAAGGCGAGCACGAGCACGAGCACCCACAAGGAGCAGCGAGCAGGGAGGGACCATTCATGACCCCTAGGTTTACAAGGAAGGATTACAATAAAGGGTAAATTTACAGTGAGCCAATTGCTGTACTAGTTCTCCTCCTCAGGGGGCTGCAATCCTTTTCATTAGCACCAAGAATCACGGCCTCAGGCACAACTTTTCAGCATGCACAGAGTGTTCAGTTTTTATTGTAAACCAATCACATTTGAGCAGAGATTGAAAATGAGCACAGCTCTGTGCATGCACAAAAACTTGGAATAGTCAGAAGTCATGATACTCAGGACTGACTAACCCCAGGGGAGACTCGCACATAGAAGGGGGGGGGATGCTTTTTTTCTCATTTAGGGGTGTAAATTTAGAGTTTATTTTCCTTTTAAAAGGGTGGGGCAAAACCCCCCCATTTTAGCCATAATGGTCTCATTTATATTAGGGCTGCACACAAAGAAAATACAAAATAATATAAATTCTATTCTTAGGTTTTTGTTATCTTCAAGGGGTCAAGAAGAGCTTGTGCCACACCCAGATTGGTTTCTTTTCCAAATTTCTGATGAGTATCTCTGTTGCTTTCATAAAGGAGTCCCTCCTCCCCCCCCCCCCCCCTGGGTGACTAAGATGATTGTCGTATTCGGGATTGGAATGTACTGCACTAGCCTTACCTCCTGCCCATCTTGAACTGCTTCTTGAACACTGGAAGCTGTTGCCGCAGTATTAGCTGAAGACGATGTTGTTGCCGAAACAGAAGCCAAAGCATTAGTATTGTGAGCATGTCGTTCTGAAGTTCTGTGTTTCTTTTTTGGAGTCCCGATCTTTTCTCCTTTTGATTTCTTTTTAATATTCGAGGCAGAGTACCTTTTTGCACACTCCATTTTACAGAAGCGTTTGGACTTTGAGAAAAAGTGTTCCCTTACTCCAATGTAGCAGCAGAATTCACACTTTGCTGTATCGGACAAAACAGTTACTATGTTAGAAAGAAGGTCGAGTTTTAAAGAAACTTTATGATGTCTGTCTGAAGTTCTGTGTTTCTTTTTTGGCGTCCCATTCTTGTCTCCTTTTGACTTCTGTTTTATATTGGACGCAGATGAGTATCTTTTCGCACATTCCATTTTACAAAAGCGTTTGGACTTTGAGAAAAAGGATTCCCTTATTCCAACGTAGTTGCAGAATTCACACTTTGCTGTATCAGATAAAACAGTTATTATGTTAGAAATTAAAGGTTTAGTTTTAAAGAAACTTGTTGCATAAAGCATTAATTTAATGTTTTAAAATCTGTGGATATTACTTATTAAAAATGAAATGCAAGTTTAAGCTACATTTATATAAGAAAGTTAAATTAGCATTTTGCAGTTGGCTGTAGAAACAATATTAATAGGTCTTCAAGAGGAACATTGTATGCAAATAAACCCTTACTCATTTAACTGCCCAGACTGTAAAAGGCGAAAGAAAGCTTATCCAAAATGACTCTTAATAGTTATGCTTGTAAAAGCTCATCGACAAGTTATATTATCGTTTTAGTAGAAACTGTCCTTTTCCTAAATTACAGAAAGCACTTTTTGTTATTTTTCCAACATAAGTACAAAGGGATGGAACTAAAAAAATTTAAAATTCTAACATGATAAGCTCAGAAGCTCACAACATGTGTTAGAGTGCAGCCACTCGACGGGCCCCTTGAAAGAAAGTTAGCATAATGTTAATTGAGAACAATGGATGACTATCTTTTTATAAACAGACCAATGGCGTTAAAGCATCCAGACAATCGATTGATGGTTGTCTTTCTTCCAAGTTGCCCGGTTCGAGTAGTTGCACTTAATACTGAATATCAGTGAATAGTCAACAAAATGGCACAACCAATTAATTGGTTGCCGAGTCACAACAATAGATCATGGCCAGTTTCTACTAATTTAACAATGTGTCTGGTTATGGGTGAGTTATTTCAGGGGTAAATATACATTGTGTGGTTACTGATGAATGGGCATGTCCCACCACAAAAGGTAATGGTTACTGTCTGGGGACAAGAGGTGCCTTGTAAACAAAGGAAGTTTCCAAAGACAGAATTAAACTTGCCAGAGGGGTGGAGCCAGTACATGGGACATGTACATTGTGGGTGACATATGGAGAATTTGTGGACACTACACATGGAAAGTATTCTATCAGACAGGGGTTGCATTTTGAAGGAAATTGAAAATTACCTATAAGAGCTACTTTGAATAATCTTTCTTTCGCTTTCATGTATTTTAAACTATTTTTTAGTGTGTTCTATCAAAATTATTAGTATGACTACTAGTGCATGCAATTGAAAGTACTGTATATTTAAATTGAGACGGCATTTACGTTAGTGGCAAGGCGAAAAGTAAGTTAGCACATATTTGTACTCGCACAATACTAAAATGACTGGTGTTACTTTAACTGCAACCGATGTGTCTCTTAACAGTTAACAATTAGGGCTCAGTTTACATTTTAATGTGAAAACATGCTGTATATTATTCAATAATAATACTGCTAATTTGTCATTATATCAATCCATAGTAGAATTGAACCCTTTAATGACTGCATGCTTGACTGACGGCAAGGAAGATCACATTACCCATGTTTTCAGCGAGTGGCTGGTCTTCTGGAACCTCCTCCACCTGAGGAGGTTCTTCCTTAGCCTGTCAAAATGGAACAAAACAGCATTTTGTGGTGGATATGTTGTACATGTAAGTCATATTCGGTTTTCGGGTTAAATCTGTTTCTAACCTAAGTTCGTGACATCTGTTTCAGCCCGAAGATAATCAGTTGCAACAATTTGAATTTATTTTTTGGGATTTCTTTTTATGACTTATCCTGGTAAATTAAATAACAGAATATTAATTTTCAAACAAAACTAAATACCGGTATGCACAAAAAACCTTCAAAGTCTCTAACATTTGCATCAAACTAAAAAAAACTGTGTTAATTTTGTGCACCTTAAACAAGTGAATTAAATGCATGTAAACTTAATGCATGGAAAATCCCATTTACTTTATTATGCGTAAATTTTGTTTGCATCGTTTATTAAAAATGCTTCTTTTTATACCTATAATAAGGTATACATGTATGTGAACATGATGTGCACATGTTCTGGGGTGAATAAAATTTAGTAATTGTTTCAATGGTTTATTTAAAGTCTGTGTCCGAGCCATGAGGCCAACAGCCAGAGCATCCGGCGAGCAAGCGACAGGAGAAGCACCCCCCGGAGGGAGCAGCCACGCAGGGACCCCCCAGCGAAGCGGTACCCAAACACCTGGGGGAGAGAGGACGTGAGAGAAAGTGTCGCCCAAGAACACAACGCAGCGCCCCGGCCGGCCCGAACCGGGCCGGAGCGAGCGGAACCATTAGGCCACCGCGCCTCCCACAATTGTTTAATGCTTGTGGGAAGCATGCACGCCCCGCTAGATCGTATCAAGTGGAAGCGAAAGAAAGAAGGGGAAGAAGAAATGTTGGGGAACATCAACAAGAGAAGAGAGGAAGTTTACTGTTTCATTATGACATGAGAGCCATCACTACACTATACAAACACTGATCAGAAAGAACTAAGGGCTCATCAGTCTTGTGAAAGTTTTTGAGGGACAATTTATTTTTTGGCCAACCTCGTCAGTTGCTATTGTTTCCTTGGTGGTAACATCATCTTTTTCTACCACAGGGCCTGGCTCAGGACTGTCATAATTACGTGTTTCCTCTTCACCATAAAAAGCCAGAATTTCCCCCTGTCTCTCTGCCTCTGCATCCACCTTAAAATGGTAAAGGATTATTAAGTACCTTATTATAGGAATATAACGAAACATTTTAGCAACGCGAACAAAATTTACGCGTAATACAATTAACGCCAATTTGAGAAAAGTTCTGGTTAAATCTTTATAATAAAAAATTTAATGTAAATAAAATTAACGCGTATTTTTTATATTCGTTATTAAAATATTTTTTTAATTTTTTTAATAGTAATTAAAATAAAAATTTAATAATTTTTAAAATAAATTAAAATAAAATTCAATTAGAATGTCAAGTGATTGTAAGCTTTTCGTTTATACATATTTAAATGTCTTTTTTTAAACCATTTGACTGGTTTTAGCCATATATTGTACATTACTTAGTACTGGACCCAGTAGCTTGAAGGAAAGTTAACGTTATCCACCAGTTAAATCGCTATCCAGTGGAATAAAGTGCTAACAAAACAAACTACGCTATACACTAGATAATGATTTATCTGGTGGATGCGTTATCTTCCCTTTGAATAACTGGGCCCTGTAGATTTATGTTGTCAATCATGTGCAAATAAGTTTTTTATAGGGTAATTTCCATTTTACATGTACATAGGTTTTTTTTTAATTATTAAGTTGCCAACTTTTTTTTTATTATTGTTACATCTTGCAACAGAAACACATATAAATCATTCATTAAAACAATATATAATGCTCTAATCCCAAACGGCTTTTTCTACATATAATTAGTTCACTATTAAACAACAAAAGTTAACTACAGTACTGTAGTTAACTTTTGTTATGTTGCAGTTAATTTTTAATCACAGTTATTT
This sequence comes from Oculina patagonica, assembly GCF_052425735.1. Lineage (NCBI taxonomy): Eukaryota > Metazoa > Cnidaria > Anthozoa > Scleractinia > Oculinidae > Oculina > Oculina patagonica. Next base: position 8,065,491 of record NC_135762.1, read on the forward strand.
TTTTTTTTTAATTATTTTTTTTTTTTTATTTTTTTTTTTTTTTTTTTTTTTTTTATATTGGGGTTGTGGGGATGGTTTTATTTTTTTTAAAAAAATTTTTTCCCTTTCGGGAGCAGGGATAGGGGGGGGGGGAAAAAAAAAAAAGGAGAAGAAAAAAAAAAAAGAGGGGAAGAAAAAAAAAAAAAAAAAAAAAAAAAAAAAAGGAAGGAAAAAAAAAAAAAAAAAAGGAAGGGGGGGGGGGGGGGGAGGGGGGGGGGGGGGGGGGGGGGGAGAGGGGGGGGGGGGGGGGTTTTTTATAAAAAAAAAAAAAAAAAAAAAAAAAAAAAAAAAAAAAAAAAAAAAAAAAAAAAAAAAAAAAAAAAAAAAAAAAAAAAAATCTACATGGCATAATATATTGCAAAACATGAAAAAACACATTATACATACCTGTAAGTAATATATATTATTTGTAAAATTAACACATTTAATAATTACACACCTAGTTTCTGTTAAACTGTATGTCTCAAAAAACTATATTATCAGGCTTCTATATCATATGTATGTAATATTTTATTTTTGTTGAACAAATCATTATTATGATATTAATTTTGGTGCAATGAATGTTTTCTTTTCAATATGTGGATGATTATTAAGACAGAAATGATTGCCATAGTTACTTTTTTAAATAAATACTAAAGGTTTAAATAAATACTTGAATCATTGATGGGACAAGATACAAGCCAGCTGGAGATGGAAATTTTTTTCTCACAACACAACTTACCATAGAAACATGCAAATTAATTATCATTAACAAGAGTAAAAATTTTAAGAAAAAGTTTAAAATGCAGTGCAATCACTCTAACTTGCTAAGTATCAAACTTTAATACCCAATATATAGCAGTCAAATATATTAGACAACTATATAAAGAGAAGATTTGTTAAGTTGAATATATTGATGTAAATCAATAGCTGATGATTGCATATAACAGGCAGTCACGTCCCTCAAAAACCTTACAAAAACCTTTTTGTTTTAAACATAGAAAGGGTGTCAGCCTTCCAAGTAGTGTCAGGTAGTTTGTTCCAAAAAATGTATATTTGGCATGGCTGAGTTTTTTTGCTGAAAAAGTTGATCTATTAATAAGCATCTCTCTAAGCATTGCTTAGAGATTTAAACTACATTTTCTCCCTGAATTGAAGTAATTAAAGAAACTAACAGTAGGCTACTCTAATCAAACCAGCTGCTTACTAAATTTTATTAAAACTTCTAGCCATTCTTGAACATAAAAAGTTCCAATTAACATTGCCATAATAATGATGAAAATAAATATTAACTCAAGGCAGCTTCAATTGTGCACATACATGTATAAGAAAACTACTGAGTTCAAGAATGAACAACAATTCATATGATGGATGTCTCAGAAGCTAAAAAACAGCATTAGCAGACAATTTACATAAAATTAATGTATAAATTTTTCAGTGTTCCATTGGTAAACAAACATTCTTAATTTCGGAAGAACCCATATACATGTTTAAAACGAAAATTTATAATTTTGGCCATAAGTAAAAAACTAAAGGCATAATTGACATTTTTAATTTCTAGTAAGAAAAAATATTAATCTAGGATTTCTTTGTGATCAACAAGGTACCGTCTAGATCTATGAGTATTAGGAAGTGTAGATAAGCCTTTCTTCACTTTAAAAACAAGATAGGCATGTTTGGGTTTTGCGTATCACTGTTTAAACTGAAAATAATATCCAGTTTGTAAAGATCTTAAAACCCAGTATAATTAAGAGATTTCATACCACGATGGTATGGTACAAGAACAAGAATGAACTCATCATTGATTACAAGAGTATTTAATTCTAACTAAAAAATCATGTTCAAAGCTATGGATAAATTTACCTTGACACTGGCTTGCTCTTGTTCTTGTACAGGAGTTGACAGACCTGTGTCTTCTGACATTGGTGTACTCAAAGAAACATCACTAGGTGGGCCTTCTTCCTTGATTTCAGCCTCCGCATCTTCTGCTGATTCTGTAGTATTCATTGGTATAGGTGTTTCATCATCCCCTACACAAGACATGTATCATCAGTGATTAATATCATCACACTTAACATATCTTGTTGTTTAAATACTAGTTATGCAACGCTTTCGAGTGGTATACCATGGAATATCCCACTTGTCACTTGCATCATCTCGGTATACACACTTGCCTAAAGGTTTGTGTGTATACCAAGAAAATACAAGTGACAAGTTGGATATTCTATAGAAAACCATGAGAAAGTGTTGTGTAACTATTTTATACCATGCCATTGAAAATACGCTTACTAAATTTTGTCGAGAATAAGATTGCAGCGCACGATGGAAAGGTTGAGTGGGATACCGTCGAATATACAACGGCTTTCCTGAATTCTGATTGGCTGTATCATTTTTCTATGGCATGGTATAAAATGAAATACTTGAAAAAAGCAATCCATGTACATCTACACTTGTGATACTAGTGACACATTGGTTTAATATGAAGTTAATAATTATATAACTTGGGATTTTGTGTCGAAAGTGAAGGCTTACAACCTCAAACTTACCAACCTGTAACTCATTCTAATTCAAATTTTATGAAAATGCTTATGGTGATGACATACTTGTAAAAATATGTATCTGGAAAAAAATTAGAGTCAGCTACTACAGAACAAACTATCATACTGCTCAAAATCCCCTTCACTACATGTACAATTTTGTCAATTTTTTTTTCTATTACCGGTAATAATAATAAATAAACATATTTATACAGGATGACCATTTCAGTTATAAAAACTGCTATCAACATGGGTCCTGTGTAAAAAATAAATAAATGAATAGTTAATAAAACACTTGTGATACTATGATTGGCCTCATCAACTATCACCTATAAATACATGTAGAATTATGGAAAAACATGCAAAAATGAATGTATAAATTCAGGCACTTTTAATATCATTTTAACATCATACTGTGGATATTATATTCCCTCAAAAAATCAACCACTACAATTACCTTGGAGGCACATATTCCCAGGGGGGGGGGAGTACATGGGATCAAGTGAGGGGGAGTGCGAAGGATTTTTTGGGGCGAAATCGATTCAGGATTTTGGGAGGAGAATTGGAGGATGGGTGATGAAAAAGGGGAGGAAGTGGCGCGGCGCAAGGGGATGACAAGGGATTTGGGGCGTTGGTCCAGGGATTTGGGTAATGTTGGGAGACTTAGGGATTTTTGGGTCCTGAGTTTTGCCTCCATCGATCATCCCCATCACTTTGATCCCGGAGACCCACCTGGGCATATATTACGTTTAAGGCTGTTTAGCACTTTACGTAATACCTTTATGTTACACTTATAACAAAATAAAATTGTCCACTGAAAAATGAATCACATGTGAATTTCAACCATAACAGTTCAAATGAACCTACCTGGTATTTCTTCTGAGACTTGATCTTCCTGAAAAATTAAATAAACAACTAAATAAATAACTTACAGAAATAGTTTGACAAGGTTGGCATGTCTCATTTTGGGCTAGCTATAGTTTGATTTAGTAATAAGTAAAACATATTACAAAAACAGTAACTATTTCATGAACTTTACCCATACTATTGTATGTGTAAATATAAATGAACATTGAAAGTGACTCGTTTCATCGAACATACCGTAAAATTCCGGTTTTTTTAAAGCCCCCCGTTTTTAGGCCCATCATCCTGGAAACATAAAAAATACATCCGATTATAAGCCCCCCCGGATATAAGCCCCCCTCTACCGGATGACAGTACGTGAATTTAGGGCTAAATGTTGCTTTAATATGCGTTTTTAACTTAAAAACGTATTTCCATCAACACTCCCGTGGCGTCGTTTCGAAACGTTTTATTTCATTCCGCTTATAAGCCCTCCTGGATATAGAGCCCCTCCGCTTATAAGCCCACTCAAAACCCTTACGAAGTTGTATAAGCCCAGGGCTTATAACCGGAATTCTACGGTATCCCAAATTCTACAAAATGAAATCCAATTCAGTGTGGTAGGCCTGATTGATTTACAGGAGAAAATATATTTTCAATAACTTCATGTAATAAGTAAAAAATATTGGCAGATGTCATTATAACAGTAAGCCATTTTAATGATATCTAATTACATCACGTATGGACTTTTACAGTGGAAACCAACATTTTCGTGTTTAATTCCCGAAAAAATGTAACATTGAGTAAACATAAACATGCAAGTTAGTTGCCTTAAAAAGTAACGAAAATTAAACAGTCAAATTAAAGAAATGTCAGGTTAAAAAAAGAAATGATTAGGAAAGAGGTAAATGTAGAATGACTGCAAATTAAAGTCATTGCTTTTAATATTCCGTGCGACAGAAATTTTGACAAAGCATGTAGCAAAATTAAGAACATTGCAGTTATAAAAGACTGTTCATACTTAGTAGGTCATATTTTTAATACTTTGTTTTCTAAACGAGAAGAAGTTTAAGAGTGGGTTTCAATATCAACTGTTGCATCTCCTCGAACAAAGCTTTTCCGAAGCAGAAATTCTTAAAACCGTTTCCTCTAAATATTATTTTTAAAGTGAATTATGTAAACAAATACTCTACGCTAACTCATGTATGCTATCCGACAGCTGTTCTGTAACAATTCCTAGACAACCTCAAAACAAGTTTAAAACAATTTACATTAATTCGACGCTAAACTAGTGTAATTTTTCTCTGAACTTTCCACAAATTCGAATGGTCTTTTGGGTGTTGTTAAGCTCGTACGTCTGTTTTTATGTCAATTTCTATTGTTCAGACAAGCAAAAATTTCCCGAAAAAGAATTCGACCGCAGAACACGTCAGAGAGGGGAAAGTTTTAAACCAAAATTTGAAGCAATGTTCAATCTAATATTATTATCACTCTTTATGAGAACACATGATCTTTTTGTTGTTGAAATTAGAACAAAATTCGAAGGAAGTACTCACATTTCGCGTCTCAGCTGTCGCCATCGTTGAGAATCCAACCTCGATTTCGTGCTATCCATCATGCCCAGTCCTCGAGGGCTTGACGCCAGTGATGACGTACAAAGAATATTTTCCGCTTGGAAAAGTCCACATTTCCAGAATATTCTTCTCAAAATTTCCAATAGTAAGATTGTTTAGATATATTTCATTGCCCAGAGAGGATTAAAATATCGTATTTTTGTTTTATTTTCTCTTCGCGTGACCAAAAAGAGCAATGAATGCTTCCTCTGATGTCATCAGTACCCAGGCTTCCTGAACCTGCATTCCATAACGAGGCTAGGCTGAGCCCAAATCCAATATGGCCGAGAAAATTCTTTGACATTTAACTTCCAAGCACAATATACCATCGGTAAGAAATCTAACCGTGTTTTTGCTCACTTAGTGGTCCCTTCTATTTTAAAACTTATCTTCTGCTTAGTAAGCGGTGGGCTATTATGTACGTGATAAATGGTCGAAGTTTAATTAATCTCTGCATGAAAACGTTCAATGGGGAGTGACATAATTTTTGACATTTCTCTTCGAGAAATGTATTATGTATGCTCGTATTAGCCCAAGAAGTAGTTGGCCTCCAGCAGAGTTGCCATGTTAATTACTTTTGATTGAGAATGAAGACTGAAGAACTGCTTGAAAACTACTTGGGAATTTAAAATCAACGTTGTTACTGTTGTATTGTAATAAGTACACTGATCCCTGAGCATTGATCCGGATTCAGTGGAATCATTTTCGAAGTTTGGGTTTGAATCATGCATCAGTCAATTCCAGCAGTGCCCATTCCCCCAGGCATTAGTCTGACATTTGCTCACTTTATAGTAAACCCAGATACTCTAACCCCGGGGTTAAAGTATTTGAAATTTTATAAGCGCCTGAGGTGGGTGCATTTGCCTACCTGGGGCATTTACATCTGCAAATGGTAAGTCATTCTAGTCTTCTCAGAAACGGACGATTAACTGTAGTTCCTGTCTCCCGTATCTTCTTTCTTATAGCAGGGGACGTTAAAGAACCCACACACTATTCGCAAAGAGTAGGGCACGAAGCTCCCAGTGTTGTGGTCTTGCCATTGTGTGTAGTACCTAAATTACATTATGTGTACAGTGCATTTGAACCTAGTTTTATACGTATGAAAAATGTCCTTTATAAATGCATTATCATTGCTGGAATTGGCTAAATGCATTACCGTGGATCATTATTATAATGCCTAAATATTATGTTATGCCTCATTCTATAAAACATTCAGTTTGGTTATGGAGTTGTCCAACATGCTAATGAATAACAAGGTATTTTTAAAATCATTTAGCAAAAGTAACAGTGCTAAAGCAAGAAGGACAACATCAAGCTCCAACAGTTACCTCTGCAATGGATGCTGCACAGATGAAATCAGTCTCTCACGGCAAAGCATCTGAAGGAGGCTCTGCACAGCACAGGGCACTTCCAATTAACAATGATTCCTTTGAAGATGGTTATTCTGGAGATAGAGTAAGTTCTGTGTGCTAAAAAAACGTATCTAAAGTGAGATCTACTTAGAAAGTTTGCAGTTTCTTGCAGTTTCTTATCTAAAGTGAGATCTACTTATTATTACCTCAAGAAACTACAAATTAATGTGGTTGAGATAACAGAATTTAAAGGCTCTAGTAAGTGGAAAAGAGAAAGGGAAAAATGAATGATATATTTGGAGAGGCTATCATCAAACCCCACTTTAAAGACATTTTCATTTAGCTTCAATAAAATACCTAGTTAGTAAGTAGAAATAATAATAGTAATGTTTCAATGTTGCTATCATCTTAATCATCATCGTCAGCATCATCATCATCGTCATCATCATCATCATTTTTGCCTTGACAATGGTGTTAGCAACATCAAAATGTTGGACAACATTAGATCATGATTTGTTTTAGTTTGATATTTTTAAAACTATTGTGGTTTTACTATTAAATTTCCATTAGTTCAGGTTAGGGTTACCTTATATTTATCATGTTACCCTAACCTGAAATGAAGGAAAATAAAAATTAACAGATGTTTTTTTATTTTGCAAACATGTTTATTACAGTGCGCCACCCACACCTGTGCCGTAACTATTTGTTGAGATGCCTCCTGCAGTTGAATGCGACAATAGATACTGTTACGGTATCACAACAACGCAGTAAAACTAAAATATTCATGATGACACTTGAAAAGGTTGGATGGCCACGGTAAGGCGCGTCACACTGTAAAGGCTTGAAAACTTTATTTATGGTCATGGTTTGAACAGATGTAAATATTTTAGGGTGACCCAAGCTCTCAAGGGGACCTAAAACTGCTGGATGGAGAGAAAATTCAAGCAAGTGGTAAGATATATATTAGCATGCAGGTTCATTGTACATAGTTGAAGTTAGCATTTCACCTTTCACAAGACACAAAATGAATTAAGTGAGACACTGTTTAGTGTCTTGTCAAAAAAATACAAGTTCCCAAAGGACATTGGCTATGCAACATCTTGACCTCTGATAGGTCATCAAGTCTGACATTAGTGACACTTGTGACACCAACCATAAGAAGTCTGGCGATGCCTCAAAAGTACTGTTGTTTAATTCTACTTAACAATTAGACCACAAGCCCGAATTTTCTATGAGGGAATAGTCAATGAGGTGCAGCTGGGTTGACTTTCGCTCATAGAAAACAGGACGATTATTGTAATTGTTTTTATTAGTAGAAACTCTAAAGGATTTCAGTCCAGAACCCGCAATGTACTTTTGAGTCAAAAATCAGGAAAAATTGTACATGATCGTGTTCTATTTTAACAATAGAGTGTTTCTGTCGAGGAACTATTCTGATAGTTCCCCGCGGAAATTTGATGTTCTTAAAACAAATATTAGCCCGAGAAGCGAAGCTTCGAGGGAAATATGCTAGTTTTAAGAACATCAAATTCAAGGGGCAACTATCAGACCGATAGTTCCGAGACAGAAACACTCTATTGTCTTTATTGTTCACCACTAAATTTTCTTCCGCGCGCACATACAAAAACAAGCATTGTGAATTATTTTTACTTTTGAGGATAAAAAACTCAATTGAAAGCCGAAATTTAGCAAACGAAACAAAACCAGACGAGAAACCCACTAAATGCAGTGAATTTGGTTGGGTTTTTTTGTCTGCAGGCAGCTTGTTTACAAAAAACAGTCACGGGCGGGCACTATCGATCCGGGCATTTTTCATGGGAGGGCACTATGGGCTGATAGTGCCCTCCGGCGGACGGGCACTATCGCGTCACATGTTCGATTTAAACCAATCAGAATCGGAGAAAATTTAGTGGTGAACTATAAAGGTGATTAGTAGAAACTCAGCCGTGTTCTATTGAAAATCCGCGAATCTGATTGGTTCTCCCACTGTTTTCTATTCGCCGATAGAAAACGATCGCGCGCTCGTTGCTCATTTAATGATTATTTTTTCTTTATTTTGGCTTATAAGTACGTAAAATGGTAGGTTTTTGGACTGCAGTCCTTTAAGAGTTTCTACTAAAACAATTAGACTACTCGCCCTCGTTTTCTATGAGAGATAGTCAACTCGGCTGCGCCTCATTAACTATTCGCTCATAGAAAACTCGGGCTCGTAGTCTAATTGTTAAATAGAAAACAATCATGGGAGAACCAGTCAGATTCATGAATACCAATGGAACATGGTTGAGTTTCGACTAACAACATTTAGTGAAGTTTGCTATGTATATGTGAATGTACATGTGCATACATGTACAATAACCTGTATATATACATATTCTCGCAAACTTTCTGTATTAAAATTAGGAGAAGTCAATTTAAGATTCAATATTTTAACTTCACTAACATTTTCTTCTGCAGCCAAAGAAGTTACTTATCTGTGCCCATTCACTGGTGCAGTTCGTGGTCTGCTTCAACTTACAAACTACAGACTTCACTTCAAGGCAGATGATGTAAGCCATATTAAACTTATTTTCCTTTTAATTATTTTCCTGGGGGAACTTCCATATGACGGGTGAGGGATGTGCATCATCTAACTTTGGGGTTTAAATTTCAGATATTGATCTCACTTGGGGTTTTTAACGAAACAAAACGCTAATACTCTTAGCCCTTAAGGTCTTGTTTAGGGTTGCATGTAAAGAAACATCCCCCACCCCTAAGCCATGCATTAATCTCGTAGTAACAGTACAGCAGGTAATTAATAACATTTTATAACATTTTTTTCAATTTTATTGTACATTAGGATCCACCTTTTACAGTAGAAGTACCACTTGGTACCATTTATCGTGTAGAGAAGATTGGTGGAACCACTAGCAGAGGAGAGAATGCATATGGTTTGGAGCTTTTCTGCAAGGTAAATAACAGTTACAGTCAGTGAAGGGTGGAGTGCCTCATACAATTATCCCGGATGACCAGACATGACTGTTTTTAGCCCTGACTGCTATGTGTGAAGCATCCACTTTGATCTTTAATTTATAACTTCATATTAACTGCATTTGATATTGTGTCGTTCCAGAAAATACATGTATCCATACCCCTCCCACGAAAGATTTTTTGGTTGGAACCCCACCACCCCTTTGGAAATTCCAGTTAAGCCCCATACTTTCTTAAAAAAAAAAATTGGCCTTTGAGATCCCCCCTGTGAGCTTCCATGGGGTGGGTATGGATATTTCTGAAACTGCACATTGAATGAAAGAAACATTTTTTTATTATTATTGTTAATTTAATTTGTTTTTTTATTACCAGGACATGAGAAATTTACGTTTTGCGCATAAAGTGGAGAATCACTCCAGACGATTAGTGTATGACAAGCTTATGGTAATTATCAGATTATGACTGTTCCTAATTCTTCATTATGACTGTTCACTGTACATTTTGAGACTTGAATTGACAGCGATCTGATTATTATTTCCATTTGCATCCTGTCTAGCTTTATGCATTTCCTGTTAACAATGGGAGGGTAAGTAAGAAATAAAATGTTATTAAGATGACGAACAATGATAGTGTTCCCTTGTCAGGTCAGTGATTGTATTACAGTGGAACCCCGATATACAGTCCTCGATATAACGATATTCCCGATATAACGATGAATATTCTATGTCCCGGCAAAAGTTACAGTAAAATGTATGGGACAAAACCCCTATAAAACGATCTTCGATATAACGATATTCCCGATATAACGATGAGAATTTAGCTTACCGAACGGAAAATCTTCCCCGATATAACGATATTATCAGTACACAGTCAACAATTTAAGCAAAACATCGAACTTAATCCAGTAGCAAAACAGTAATCGAGTAATCTCTAACGTTTCTGATAACAGCTTTGTACGATGGTATACAAAAATGATACTTTATTCTAAACCTCTGTATCCAGTGAAAAAGTACATGTTAGTTTTACCCCGATAAAACAATATTTTCGGCCATATCGTTATATCGGGAGTTTTGATATAACGATACCTCGATATAACAATATATTTTACTGCGCCCTTGGCATAATCGTTAAATCAGGGTTCTACTGTACCACTGTGTTCTGTGAGGAGTAGCAGATTGCAAGAAACTCTCTACTACAGGGAACATATTTTAATTTAGATTGATCATATGCATGATCTGAATATTGACCTTGAAAGAAGTCATGAATGTCCTTCACTACCCCCACCCCTCCCCATCCCCTGAAAAGTTGCTCTTTTAAGTTTCTATCCCTTGTGAGACTTAAGTTAATAGACTCAGGGATGTAGCTAAGAAAACACTAAGCCGGCTCATCAACAAGCCCAGCTGGCTTTTCTGGCCTTGGCAGCTCTAAAAGTTTACCCAAGCCTTTGTTTTCATGTGAAATTTCAGCCGGATTTAAGTTCTATTTCAGCTGGTTAAATTAGCCGGCAGCCGGCCCTTAGCGACATCCCTGTAGACTAATGAAAAATGCTCTTAGAAACGCTGATAAAACAAAAGACTGATGCTGAAAACATCAGCATTCTAAATTTGCTATGTAAACAACTATTATTTACCTTAATCAACCTCAAGTTATATTAAATTTTATTTTTTGCTTAGTGTCTCACTTGATTGCCAATGCAGCACAATAGTTTTTTTAGGAGACAATAGCTGTGTTCATTTATCTAATGATTATAAATAAGCAGTTACCAAATGATATACATGTTGATGAACTGTGCTTTTTTGTTTGCCCTCAATGACGAGAAGTACATGTATCCCTTTTGCAGCCTTTCTTTGCATTTAACTACAAAGAAAGATTTGAGGTCAATGGCTGGGATATTTTTGATCCAGAGAAAGAATTTCAGAGACAGGTAAAATAAAGATGTACTTAAAGTGTACATGTAAGTTAGTTTGTTATGCTTGTTTTGCATCCAGGCATGTGAAGTTATGTTGAATTGAATGGCAGTTAACTTGATCACAAAGAACTTCTTCACCACATTATTGGCTAAATTCTCATGCATAAGAATTACTAAATCATATATTAACATATACCAAAACGAAGGAAAATACGAAATTGTAGCAAGGGAGAAATTGAACCACATCATAGCTATTTTGTTATCTATGAATATATGAAAGATATCAATTTCATCATATACTTTGCATGTGGGACATTAGATCCCTCAGTTGATCTGCTCCCTTTATAAGGAGATTTTCTTGTTTATTTAGAGTAGCAAGACAATAGAGTATAATAGAGTCCTGTTGTAGCATTGAACTTTTTCCAGGCCAAACAAAAAACAGTGGCTTAAATTGCTTACTCGCTTCAAAACTCATTTCACCATCTGTAATCAATTATCAATCAATTATAAATAATTGTTTATTTCAGAATGTACCTAATGAGTGCTGGCAGATCACAAGAATCAATGAGAAATATGACTTTTGTGAAACCTACCCTGGTGTGGTATGTCATCACAGTTTAAAACATTTTGATTATAACACTGTTATGTGGTTTGCAGAGGAGCAGGTAGTTTGTAGACAAAAAGATCTCAAGATTGTTGGTAACAGCAACAAGTACATTGTGAATGGCTTCTACTTTTAAATTACAACTATGGTACAATGTTCTAGAACCTTCAATAAAAACTATTTTTTGTGTTCTAGAATATAATTGGTGACTGAAAAACTTTTGATTTACATATAATGTATGTTTTGATCTGTTTGTAGACGGTTTTATAGACTGTGTAGATGGGTAACTAATAATGATTTCTTTATACCTGTAGTGCAAGTCTCAGATTGCAGATGTTTTATGTTTCATTTTAGTTAGCAGTGCCAGCCAATGTTTCTGATGAGGATTTGAAGCAGGTAGCCAAGTTTCGAAGTAGGGAAAGAATTCCGGTAAGACATCTTTTTCTATGTAAACAGCTTCACTTAACAAGTCCTCATGCTCAGTCAGGGCTGTCATTAAGTTTTTAAGCAGCCATTACATTGAGATTATCACCTGTAGCAGTTTGCTCTGTACGCAAGTGTAACATAACACAAATCGACATCTTCACCCGTAACATCAAGTGAACTCAGCCGTAACAGGTGCTATGGGTTCGGCCCTTATGACAGCCCTGTTCAGTCTTACATGAACATGTACCCAGCAAAGTCTTTTGGCAGTTCTCAAGATTCCTAATTTTCAACTTCAAGGGGAAAAGGTCATGCCCATCTACAGAACTTTTAGGTTTTGAAACCTAACAATGAAAGCAAGTTTACATACCGGTACATGTACTTTGATGCACTTGTATGTTGAGCAAGGAGGGTTTTTACAACATTTTACTCTTGTAACAGGTTAATGCTCTAAATGTCTTTCTGTTAATGTCAAAGAGAGGGTAATGTATACTATGTGCTCAGCTGATGCAAAATAACATGCCTTTAGAAACTAACACCCAAGGGGCGGATATAGGGGTAGGGTGCAGGGCGAGTGCCCCCCTATCCCCCTGAGATGAGATGACCTGTGGCTTTCTTATACAACTTGTATTCTGCAAAAAAGGTTGATTAGCCCATTACTTACTGGTGCACCCCCTCCCCCCCCTAAGAAAAATCCTGGATCTGCCCTTGCACCCTAATCCTTTCTATATAAGACAATTTTTACTAGCTAATTAATGCTTTGTGAAAGTCTCACATAAAACTCTTTGTAGCTAGATTTTCATTTCATTCACTTGACGTTTTTCCCTATGTTAGGTACTGTCCTGGCTTCACCCAAAGAACTCTGCTTCCATCACTCGAGCCAGCCAGCCTAATGCTGGACTGGTTGGGAAGACCAGAAACAAGGATGATGAAAGATATTTTCAGGTAATCACGTGTTGAGACAGGAGTATTGTTCGAGTGTTTCATATATCTCCTCAATCGAATTTAAAACTACAATGAAAAGAAGAATATAAAATCATAAAAATCTATGCTAATTGAGATCAGTTATCCAAACCACCATAATTACGGTTCTGTTTTTTTTTTTAACTTGATGTTGATTATTAATGAGTTTGAGAAAATAATTCTCTCTCTGTTCTGTTTCTAGGCCATACTGGATGCCAATGCAAGAGGTCACAAGCTGATAATTATGGATGCAAGACCTAAGATCAATGCTTTAGCAAATCAGGTATTTAGCAAAATAATTCTGTGTCGCTTTTACTAAACTCTTTATAAAATACAAGTGGACTCATGTTCTACTTTCACAGTATTGTTATGCAATACAGGCTACCGGGAAGTTTGCACTTTCAGTGTTTTCCTCACTGGTATAATTTAAGTAGAAGGAAGCAAGTAAATAATTGTTTTGTTTCATGGTGTACCACTTGAAGAATCAAAGAGCATTAAATACTTTGAGAGAAATCTTGATTGGAAATAAAATAGAGATAGAAGATAATTTTGTAGTGCTGTCTAAATCCACAAGGATGTCCAAATCAGCTTTGTGCTCCAGTGATCCATCTACAAATTTAGGTACAACAACAACAACAACAACAACAATCTTTTACTTCGTGCCCAGAAGAGTTTTACAATAAGTAAATACATGCAAGAGAAAAAATTAACAATAAAAAAGAGCACAGCCACTTAGAAATAGCTAAGGCTAATCGAGCTAAGTGGCTGGGCCAAGCGGAAAAAAATAGTTGCAATAAAGTTACAGAGTAAATAAGTCCTGGGACTCATCAAGCCTTTAACCTGTGAGTCCCAAACCTTTTCAGTGAGTCCAGTACTAATATTGGTGAGTCTTCAGCTGGTATTGATTTATTCATCATTGAATCAGGAATTTGGAACAAAGACCCAAAAGAGAAATTGTGCCTGTGCCACCTCCAACCACCCGTAAAAAGTGCATCCTAACAGATAATAATAATAATAACAACTTTACTTAAACACGGTAAAAAAGTTTAAAGCTAAAAGCTTGTGGGGCCGTGTACAAATTAAAAATTTAAAAAGACTTATAAAAAGACATCCTAAAAATATTGAGAAGATAGAAAAAATTCACTATTATAATAACAATTTAAAAATTCAATAAAATTTAAAAACATCATCGTTCAGTCTGACAGTCTGCGGGGATAACGCCTCGAAGCTAATATTTTTAAGAATGTTCTTGCCTTTTACTATGTTAAAAAACGACTTAAAATTACTAGTTTTACCGTGTAGTCGTTGTGACAGGGCGTTCCAAATAACGGATCCCCTGTAAGCGATTGTCGAGTTTTTCATAAAGTTTGTGAAAAAGTGCGGTACCACTACCTTGTAACCGTTCCTTAGTCCATGCTTGTTTTCCGCTTTTACAATAATATGGCGCATATCTGGTGGTGTTAAATCGTTGTAGACCTTGTATACTAATTGCCCTTTCCCTCCCTCTCTGGGGACACTTTCATTGGTTCTCCTATTGTTCTACAGATAATAAGGGTACATAAACCAATCAGTATCTGTTTTCTGCACATAGTTTTAGGGAACTCTTAGGGCCCTAGAAAGAAGGTCTTTTTGCATTGAAAATCTACAAGAACATCACAGCGCAGCACGGCACATACTTACAAACTTCCAAGGCCTTGTGTTTGATTCAGAATACACAACTATGTTTTTGAATGTGATAATCCTACATTCTCCAAATGTGTTATATTTTGATCAGTCACAACGTAAAAAAACATATGGTGATAGGTAAGAAGAAATTTTAAACGATCTGTTCTTTCATTATAACTTCAGGCAAAAGGAGGTGGCTACGAGGTACAGGAGAATTATCAGAACACTGAACTGGTTTTCTTGGACATTGCAAACATTCATGTCATGAGGGAAAGGTACACTACACTAAATGCGTTTTCTCTTTCACTATTTTTTGGACAAGCTTTCCTCATGTGACTTCCCACACGGCAGCAGTCATGCAGAATTAGAAAGTTATTAGAATTTTGAGAGAAAATTCTACTGACCAGCCTAATTGCCTTGGAAAAAAATTGCTCTTACTGTCCATTCACGACTGAAAGTTGTGACCTCATCTTGTTGCATTTGTAAAGATGTTATATTGTACATCCTGTTACTAGACAATCTTCCTAATGAAAACTGTTCATGAACAATATTGTTGAAGATGGAGTTCATACCGTATTTGTAAAGAAAATTTTGTCTCTTCACGAATGTTGCACTGCTGAGAATTTAAGTTTGCATTCACATCAGACTTGCCGGTGATAAAAGATCAATTTTATATTTGAGAATTATTGTTTTGTTTAGCTTGCGTAAACTAAAGGACATTTGTTTTCCAACAATTGACGATATCCATTGGCTAACAAACCTGGAAGGAACTCATTGGCTGGAACACATCAAGGTAAACAGACATAGTACTAGCAATGTTAGAAGTGTGTTATGCTAAAACATCACAACAGTGATGAGGCCTTAAAGAATCTTGCCTATGAGACGACAGAGACAAGACGCCAGAGACATGTTTACAATTTAGTTCGTAGGTGTATTGATGGAAAAGTCCCCCAATTTTTTAAGAATTATTTTACTTTTAATAGAGATGTGGCACTAAGACAAACAAGGCATTGCATTTGCCTAAAGTACGGACAGGAGCCGCGAAAAAGTATTTTTATTACTCCGGTTGCCAAATTTATAACTCTTATCAAAATAATATGTCATTTTTAAATTTTTCGATTTTATACAAATGTAACATAATTTTAGCCTATATCTTAGTATCTCTTATATATTAAGACCTTTTGCGACTTTTTAATGTTTACTTTTTACTAGGGCCTCTAAGGATAACAGTTTTTATTGTAAAGCTGACGGAGTAACCCTATTTAAATAAAGGCTTCTCTCTCTCTAACGATTGACTGACTGACTGACTGACTGATTGATTGATTAATTGGTCGATCGATCGATTGATTGATTGGTTGATTGATTGATGTTTTCAGGTCATTCTTGCCGGTGCAGTCAAGATAGCAGATGCTGTGGACAGATGTCGTATGTCAGTAGTCGTACACTGTAGTGACGGTTGGGACAGAACGTCACAGGTAAGACATCGCACTACATACTGTTAAATTGCACGTGTGTTAGAAGTTTTTTAATAGGCTGTAGAATTTGGTTTGAAAACCAAAAGTCTGACCAAACAGAATCACAAGTAGACGCATGGTAGAAAGGACTTTTGACTCGCGTTCAAATTTGCACGCTAGTCGGCGCAAGATTTTATCATTTCAGTCCCCCTCATCTAAGTCAACGCAAATTGATCGCACGTCATTCGTTTACATTTTGGTTACATTTTCACTGCCAGGTTTTTTTTTTGTAACGTGCGTGCACTTGCGACTAAACTTGCACGTCGGTTTGGCCACCCAACTCAAGTCTATACGCAAGTCCCGGCGTATCCAATCGAACAAAATCGAACCAAAAATCAATCGAACCCAATCGAACAACAATCGTTCGATTGAGTTCGGTAATCGAACAAAATGGAACATCTATTTTGCTGTGAGTTCGATTTTCGAACCAATCGAACCAACCGAACCAATCGAACACAATCGAACTCAATCCGATTCGATTTTGTTCGGAATCCGTCTCTTAATAAGTAAATCACGCACTACTAATCAGGGGGATGGTGCACCGTACAAAAAGGTCTGCAATATAAACAAACAGGAGTTCGGTAATTAAACATTCGATTGAGTATGATTGTCGACTGTTCGGTAATCGAACGTTCGATTTTGTTCGATTGTCGAATGTTCGATAATCGAACGTTCGATTTTGTTCGATTGAGCAAATTTTATTGTGAGTTCGATTATGTTCTATTACTGAACCCAATCGAACGATTGGTGTTCGATTGGGTTCGATTACCGAACGTTCGACTGGATACGCCGGGGCAAGTTCAACGTGTGACTACTTGCGCCCCCGTTTGATCAGGCCAGAAAAAGAAACGGCACGTTTCAGAGGTGTTTTTGTCTTAGGTGTTTGCTTATGACCTTAATTTCTCTTTCTTTTCTCAGCTCACCGCACTAGCTATGCTTCTGCTCGACCCTTACTACCGGACCATTGAAGGATTTGAGGTATTTATCACTCTCATTGTCGTTACACGTCATTAACTTGACTTGGTTACTCAGTTTCGTCGCGGGTTTTTTATTTGTTCACAGGTTCTTATAGAGAAGGAATGGACAAGTTTTGGGCACAAATTTCAACAGGTAAATAAATAGGATCAATGAAGGATTTCTGAGTTTCAATTGGTGCGCAGAAGGAAAATCAGAACTTCTGATTCCTAGTTCTTGTATTCTGTGTCCCGGAAACGAAATTGTATGCTTTGCATTACGTCTCGGTTTATGAAATGGAAAGTAGTAAATTGAACCCGGTATGTAATTTTTTGGAGCAACATGGCTCAATCTTGTGACGCCTACAAATATTTGCGCAAACGGTGCTGATTTCTTTGTCTGGATCTTTAATTTCATCAAACGGGACGTTCCATTTTCTATCTGCAGGAATCCGAACCCTCAATTGTTTTGTCGGTGCCCTTTGAAAAATAAAATCCGAAGGGTTGATTTTTTGCGACACCTTTGGGAAAAATTTCCGAAGGATCCAAATTTTGTCGGTTTCTTTGGAGAAAAAATCCGAGCCATTTGCATAAATCGGCCATCCTTAAAGGGGGAGGGGATAAAAAATGGAACGTCCCAACGACAGTTGTGTTCTTCTGTTGTAGCGTTACGGTCACGGAGACAAGAATCATGCGGACGACCAGCGGTCCCCAGTATTCCTGCAGTTCATAGACTGTGTGTGGCAAGTCACTAAGCAGGTTTGTTTGATACACCATGATTTTCATTTTGATGTGATTTATCTTGACCATATAGCCTTTTCCAGCTACTTTCAGAAGTAATTAACGTGCTTGCGTGCGTTTTGCGTTTGAGCTATTTAATTGGTTCAGTAAAAACCCCTACTGCGCGCTGTAACCAATCAGAACGAAGATGTTTGCTCATTCGCGACGTACCAGCGCATCTTAACCCGCGCTTTTACGGGTCGCGTGTTTTACTTCCAGTTGTGATTGGTTAGTTACACCATCAATGGGCGGTGATTGGTTCTTTGTTTGCTTCGGTTTAATGTTACGACAATCACAAAGGAAACGCTCTGAGTGAGTCTTAACCTGATCTCTCGTTTTGTCTTCCAGTTTCCTTGTGCTTTCGAGTTTAACGAGCAGTTCTTGATAACCGTGTTGGATCACCTTACAAGGTATGACAGAGCAATTGAGTTAAGCTCAACAGGCTTCCCACGATTGTGAATTGGCTTCATGTTTTGTGGACGTTATTTTTGGACTCGGCAATGCTAAAGTTGCATTTGTCAAGGAATATTTATTGTTGATCAGTTGATTTTTGTGGCATGCCTGTCAAGAAACAATTTGTGCACTCAGTTCGGTTCAGTTTGTGATTTAGTTTGAACTTCTCTGTGTTTTTCAGCTGTTTATTCGGTACTTTCTTGTACAACTCGGAGTCCCAAAGAGTTAAAGAGGTAAGGATATTCTTAGAATCACTGCGTGTAGTTAATTTTACATAATCGTAACATTTTTACGTTTTTGTTTTGTTTTGTCTTTTTATTTACAGGAGGTCAGAACAAAGACAGTTTCTCTGTGGTCGTACATCAACACTCGTGTAAGTTTGTTAATAAAAGGCCGGGGTTTCGTTTTTTCGTCTTGACTTTTTCTACGCCGTTTTTTTTTTTCGCCCGTATAGACTTTCCCTCGCCCCCTCTAACTGCCCCTGGGTCTCCGAGGATGTGTTTGTTGCTGACTCGCCAAACGTTGGCGTTCCGTACAGTTTAAGTTACTTTGTTTCAAGCCCTGATATTGTTAAATACAGTGAAGCACCGGTATATCAAAGCGCCACGGGACGGGGGAAAATTGTTTGTTACAACGAGGGCTCGTTATACCGGGGCTCTGTTCCAATACATTTTACTGTTAGGAACTTTGTCCGGGCTAAAGAATATCATTCGTTATACCAGGGACTTCGTTACAAAGAGGGTCGTTTTATTGGCGTTCCACTGTATTATCCTAAGGAGTCTGTTAACATTTCTTATAGTGCTATTACATGGATAATTTTATTGATATTATATAGTAGAAACGTACCCTTTCCAGGTTGCTTCATGATGGAGTGTGAAGGCCACTTCAGTCGTTTGTGAACAAAAAGTGTGAAATTATCGACTATTTCCATTTGCTTCTGATTAAATCTATCTCTGATTTATTTAAACATTGCAGCTCATCGAGTTCAAGAACCCTCTGTATGCTCCACATCTTCACCAACATGTAAGTGAACCAGTCTTGTCTTCATTTCTCCCTCTCTGTCTGTCTTTTTTTCAGAGGTTTATTTGCACGAAGTTAAATAATTATAAACTGCGGAAGTGAATAAATCAACATACTCATTAACAGTATCGAAACTTGCTCTAGAAAGATAATTTGACATTGTAAAGCCTGAAACTTTTCGGGGTAAATTTTTATCTTCAATTCACGAGGGGTTTTTTTGGTGTTTTTAATTTTCAGGTGCTGTTTCCAGTGGCCAGCATGAGAAGACTTGATCTATGGACTCGTTATTATATTCGTTGGAATCCGACCATGCAACCACAGGTTAGACATGTCTGAAGTTTATAGATCTTTGTCGGCCATGATTTCATGTCTCTACCCGGGATTCCGTATGTGTCAGATCGTGAGTTTAGCGACGAAGTAGAGTTGGAGTCGTAATCGGAGTCCTAAAAGCGCTTACTACCTAGTGAAAATCGAAAATCGGAGTCGGAAGAATTAGAACGTTTCCATTTTCTTCCGATTCCGCTTATGACTCTGTCGCTTATCATCCAGTAAAAACGAGATTGACGGAGTTGCAAGCAGAAGTGGAAGAACAAACCAATCACAATGCTAGTTCTCATGCCATCCGAGTGCTTCCTTTCTGCTTGCGACTCAGACAATTTAGTTTTCACTATGTCTTGTAATCGACGGAGTCATAAGCGAAATCAAAAGAAAATAAAGGAAATCGAAAACTCTTTCTTACGACTCCGTCGGTTTGATTTTCACTAGATCGTAATGCTCTGCGAATCTGATTACGACTCCGACTACGTCGCTAGTGAAAACGAGACTTACTGAGCGTAAATATTTTGACGTGGATTTTTGTTGTTCCTTTGCAGGAATCAGAGGAACAGAGAAGTCGAGAGTTACATTTCCTTTGTGAACAGGTAAGGAAAGATGGATTCCGAAGTTTTTTATTTTTCACTGAGCAATGCAGTTAATCAACAGTCTTTGATTATCTCTGCAGCTTCGTCAAAAGTGCGAGGAACTGGAGCGAGAAATCACGGCTCGTACGTCAGTTGAAGTGCCCACCACTCCAGATGCCATGTCCGTCAACAGCAACCAATCACAGCAGTGGGCCCAGTCTTCGGCCGTGTGAGACCAACCGACTACAGCGAGGGGCATGCTGCAGAGCCCGCGATTTCAGTCCATTGCAGCGGACATTGAACATGGTCTACCGAAGATATTCTAGCAAGATTCTGGCAATTATATGTGTCAAATTATACAAGAGTTTTTTATGCCGCATTTATTTGCATCAAAGATCCAAGTTTCTTTGGCATGCTGTTATTCTTAAGTCCAACAAACTTTCTCGGTGGTAAAATATATCTTATGAGAAGTTACATGAACTAATTAACAGGTTAAACAGAAGCCTGTACATAACGAATTAAATACATTTAATTTCTTATGCAAAGAACAACATGGACAGCTTAGAAAGTACTTTTAGTTTTTAATGAAAGTCGTTTTTATGGAACTCAAATTAACTATTTCTTTGTGTTGTACATAGTCGTCCGTTCTGTTCACACTAGGCAGAATAAGTATGTGCTAAGGTAGTACAAACAGGCACAGTTACAAAATACAGTGGAACCTCGATACAACGAAGGGACTGGAAAATTTGTTCGCTTTAACGAGGTTTCGTTATATCGCGGTTCTTTTCCATATAAGCATAACCCAGCTGCCGTCTATTGGCAACATGCAATCTGATTGGCTACACAGGTGCTGTCTATTGATCGATAGATGGCTCTCGGAGGACACTGTCAGTTTTTTATTGAATTTTATAAATTAAAATCCTCAAATAAATCAGTTCTAGGGATATTCTGTGTTAAATACATGTAGATCCGCCTATTTTACTATTACTGGGGCGAAGAATATCGTTCGTTATATCGAGGACTTCGCTATATAGAGATTAATGGTACAGTGCTTGACAAATAACAGAAACCAGTTGAGAAGTGAGGATGACTAACGATGGCGAGGATGATTGAAACATTTTGTTCACGATTTCCGGCTTCGACAAGCTCATGTAATTGGCCTTCAAAAACAAAGGACGACAAAAAAAGTTAGAGTATAGAGGAGCATAACGGGCAGTAAAGAAAGGACTTTCGGTCTCTTTATAAGTTTTTAATGAAAGTAACTTTAAATGAAATTTTACGTTCTATATTGTAAAGTATTCTGAACACCCATCCTTTCTGTTTATTAGAAAATGAGTCTGAGTTCCATGCTAGGAATTGATTTTATTGTAAAAAAAAATAATAAAAGAAGAAGAACAAAACATTTTTCGTTACAAAGTCTTACCGTATTTACTCGAATAAACGCCGCCCCCGAATAAGCGCCGTCCTCGAATAAGCGCCGCAGTCCCGATGAGGCGCTTATTCTAGGAATTTCGTTTAACTAAAAACTGCACTTTAAAGCAGCTCTAAAACAAACTTGGACATTTCGTTTCATCAAGAGCGATCTTTGCAGTTCACAGTGATGGTTTTACTGCTCGTCCATTAGTTTTCTATCTAACATTCTTACAATACGTAGTTCTGTACTGATGTTGTGAAGGCCGCGAACTTTGCCAGGACAGCTAGCGCTACTTCTCTTTTCAGCAAGAGACGAATACTGACAATCAGAAGACGCTATTTTCGATAACTGCAAAATATAAGATTCTTTGTGGCGTCCAAATTTTAAATAAGCGCCGCCCTCGAATAAGCGCCGCACTTGAGGCGCGAAAAATTAAATAAGCGCCGCGGCGCTTATTCGAGTAACTACGGTATGCAACAATAAAATTTAGCTTTTTTCCATGCTCTCAGATTGTAGGGAAACAAACGACTGACAAAAGGCAAAGAAATTTTTTTTTATCCTTGCTCGTTTTCCCTACATCTGCTATATTTGGGTGGCTTTGTACAGGGCATGTGGCGTAAGCTTCAATCAATTCTCCATCCTTGAAAGACGTTACTGACAAAACCCTCCCAGTTGAATTTTATTGCCCCTATATAGGACTATATAAACGTCAGTCAACAGCTTCAAGCCAAAAATCTCGATCATGATGTCTGTACAGGTATTTCTTTCCACTTGGCCAAGGGACATGGTCAAATCAGGACGGGAAAAGCCTTCTCTGACCCTGGTCAAATCTGGGATGTACCGTGACACTATCGTTTAAAGGTGCTTTAATATTCAATGTCTTTCATTTAGTCCCGGTTTAGTGCAGATGACCTTGACCAATGCAATATACATTTGACAGCGCTGTGATTAGGACAAATACTATGTTGATTAATTTTGGATGTGCCGTACTGCATACTTCACAGGGCAACCCGACACGGGGGAACTTTCGTCCACTTGCGTCTCCACTTACGTTCACTCTGGTCGAGATCAAATTTGCACGCAAGTCAACACAAGTTTTTCCCTGTTTGGCCACCTAACGCAAGTCAACGCCAGTCTTGCAGTTTACTTCAAGTACTGAATTGAAGCGCGCGCAGTAGCATTGAAATGGCGTTTCTGACAATTTGCGCGCACTTGCGAGTAAACTTGCGAGTCAGTTTGACCAGCCAACACAAGTCTGTATGCAAGGAGTATGCAAGCTCCACTTGCCGCTACTTGCGTCCACTGCGTTACCGTTTCGTCAGGCTTGGCTAATACAGTAAAAACCCGCGTGTAAGAACCTAGGCATTTAAGAACCTTCTGGCAGAAATTTGCTTTTATAATACCCCAAAATATAAGAATCTGTTTAGCCAAACAAATTCCTGCAGGTTCTTATATGTAGGGTTTAACTATTTAATTTATATATATTTTTTACCAAAAACCAGAAAGGTGATGTTAACGTTACTGGGGTATATACAGTATGTTGTTGGACTTTTGGCAACATGGGTACATTAATAAATATTTATAATGAAGAACAGACCAGATTTGATACTATTTTCTGATAATCAACAACAATGTCTACTCTGTAGAAATTAAGAACCTGATTAAGAACCCACTTAGCCTAAACTGTCAATAAGTACCCCATAATACGCGGGTTTTTACTGTATTATTGCACTACCCCTGTGTAGAAAACAAAACAAGTTGCAGGTTCTTCTTTACCTTTATTTCAGCAGTTAAATACTTTGACATAAACCACATATCAATTCCTATATTACAATTTGTGGTTGAAGTTGCTCTCAGTTTCCAATGTGTAGAATATCTCACTTCACAACTGAATTATAAGAAGCTTTATCTCACCTTTGGTTTTATCTGTTTTATACTGCATGTCAGCAACTTTAGAATTGGACACAACTTAAGAGCAAGATTTTTCAATTCATAAATAATTTGTCTTTCCACTTAACAAATGAATGGCATATAAATTACATGCATGGCATGATAGAATAGATCCCCATGTTGGGGGAGGGGGTAGTAAGGTTCTTACATCCCCCTGGGGAGTCATGTTGCCTTACTTGGCATGATTATTTCATATAAATAAATTTGTTTGGCATTTAAATTTCATGCATGGCATGATAGTCAAGAACCTCCCTTTTTGGAAGGGAGAGGCTCTTTATCTCTTTAGAACCCCTTTATGGGTCATGTCAACTTTCTTGGCATGCTTACCTTCATAAATAAATTTGTAAAAAAAAAAAATTCCATGTGACAAATGCATGGTAGATAAATACATGCATGGCATGATAGCCTAAATCTTCCTTTTGGAATGTTCACTGAACTGAACAAGGTAAATACATGTTAATAGGAATCTCTGGTCATTTTAATGGTCCTGTCACTTTCACTGTTTCGCAAGTATTGTGTGCCGAGATATAGCCTCCTACGCAGACGCTCTTTGGGCCCGTCACGCGTTTCTCCCCCACGAATGTCTGCGTAGGAGGCTAGCCGAGATAGAGATTTAGTGTTCCTTTATAACAGCCACTCCTGCCACAGCTTTGCACATTCCCATGGGGCCGACAGTCGTCCATTCACCAACTTGTGGATCAAAGTATTCCACTTTGTTTCGGTATGATACACCATCATGACCACCCAGTGCATACAGACATCCATTCACCACTCCAACACCGTGCCCACTGCGAGATACGCTCATGGGGGCAACAAAGGCCCACCTGTCCTCATCTGGGTAATACCGTTCTAAATAAAATACAAACCAGAGATAGTTGTTAAATTAACACTCTTGCCAACCATTCAGAGATTACTCCTATGCATAAGTGTAAAACTACCGTAAGGTATTTGACTGGTAAAGTAGTTCCATCTAAGATGAAAGAGGCAGGTCAATGTACAGAATACTTTTAAACGGACAACTCCCTCATGAAGAAAACTCTACAGTAACAGGGCTTCAGATCAGACAGGGACTCAACAAGGAATAATTTATCATAAGGAACCAATAGATACATGTTCATTGTGTATGGGTCACCAAATTGTTAGATAATAACTAGGATGTTTTCTCTTTAATTTTTTAGGTCATGTAGATGACCTAACAAGGTTTTGGACATGAGGCCTCTTTCCTATCTTGAATACTGGATAAATTTTTTCCTGGCCACACATCAACACATCACATGCAGTTGAAACCCCTTAATATGGACGCAAAAGGGGCAAACATAACTGTCTGTCATAGGTGTCCATAGACGTGGAAATTATATTAACTCTAGTTTCTCTGGGTCAATGTGACATAGAAGCATTCTTCTTATCAAGGTGTCCAAAGGAGAGGTTTGAATATGTTATTAATTGAGTTAAAGCTACAGAAGATTGTTCAAGTGCAACCCTCCAAGTTTATTGTTTTTTATTAGTGGCCATTTGGCAACCGACAACTCAAGTTTGGTCGACAGTGAAAATTTTAGTCGCTAAATTAAGATCGCGTTTCAATCCTTCTTCTCAATTTTAGTTGCCAGACTGGCAACTTCGGTTTCAATTTAGTCGCCAGCTCCAAAATTTTAGTTGCCATGGCGACTAAAATAGTCTTAACTTGGAGGGTTGAAGTGTCACATGGGTTACCTGATGTGTTGAGGTTAGATGTCCCATCATAACCGCCAGTGGCATACAAGCATCCCCCAAGAGTAGCCACGCCCACACCACCCCTCCGTGCACCCATGGATGCAACACAAGTCCATTCATTTGTCTCTGGGTTGTATTTCTCGACTGTCTTTAAATAGTTGATCCCATCATGGCCACCCACAGCATACAGATAACCTAAAATGTAAAGATACACGATATTACACCATAAACAATACTTCCAAAGTCTGTTGGAAAATGTAACAGTGACTCTGTTATCAGTGCAAGAATAATGGGATTCAGGGACTGGCTTGTCTTGCACTACTCAATCAGCAGGGTTAGTGGCCAGTTAAAGTTAACAATCCATTACATACCATTTTAAAGCATGCTTGGTTGACTGGCCAGAGGCAAGTTCTGTAGCCATCTGTACCTGTGTGCCCCAACTAAGTCTTGACCGAAAATGGTAACTGATTCTTTAGCAGCCAAAGGGGCTCTGATGTAAGGGTAACTACATATGTACACTGTACATGAATGTGAAATCTGCTCTTCTACGATTTTTTTTAAAAAACAGACGTTTCAGGTAATACCGGTAGCCCTTCATCGGTGGTAAACATCACCAAAGAAAATGCACATTTTCTCTTGCCACTCATGGATCACTCTACATGTTTGAATTTTTCTGTTTGCTCTGATTTTTTTGATAAAACTGAGATTGCATCCAGTTCACTCTTTTATCAGACGAGTCCCTTTAGAAAATAACACTGTATGGACTTCAGGTAGCTTGAACTTTAAACCAGTACCTGGTCCAGAAGTCTGATCACTTGCATCCTTCCTTTCCAAAACACCCACGGCAACATGCCTGCGTGCATTTGTCATGCTTGCCACTCGTTTCCATTGGTCCAGTTTCGGATCGTATACTTCAACAGAGTCCAGAACTGAAAAGCCATCATAGCCGCCAACAGCGTACAGCAAACCATCCAGGGCTGCAGCAGCAACGTAACGACGTGGATGATTCATGGATGCAACATACTTCCACTGCTTCGTACTGGTGTCATAGCATTCAACACTGTAGAGCCAACAACATAAAAAAAAATTATCAACACTGTTGAATAATTTAAATTAACAACCCTATCGAGACCCACAGGGAATCTGCCTCCTAAGACGCTAACCAAACTTTGTGACTTCACTTAAAAATTTGCCCAGAAGGAATTATTTTGCCCAGATAACTGAAGAGGGAATTATGACATGTTTTCCCAACATTTGATCTGTTGGATTTTTATAGACGTCAGAAAATGACCCAAACTATCTCAAAAGTAAACAAAACCAATAAGAATGACCTTAACATGTCATGTTTTCATGCAGAAAAACTTGGTATTTCCATGGCAACCATATTTTGACAGGTATGCTACTACAAATTTTGAATTTTCATTTTTCACGTTTTCGAGTTGAGTTTGTAATCAGGCTTTCTTACTTAAAAGCCCGCCCTTTTCTGGAACCCAGAACCCTTTAAGCGTTCATTCATACTTTTTTTTTTTTTTTTGCCTGACCGACCGACCCACCATCACAAGAGACGGGGCGATGGGAAACGAAACATTTTATTGGGATGGCCTAACGAAAATTTGCTGTGGCAGTTTGGAACTCCCAATATGATTCCCACATCATCATTGATCTCAAGATGGGGACCTTTCCAACTTTTAATACTTACAGAGCTGAGGAGGGGTGGGGGAAAGGGGCCAAATTCCCCACAAATGGCCTTCCACCTTTTCTTCTGAGCTTTTGTTTCTCTACCTCCCCCCACCCAAGGTATTGCCCTGGGTCCAAAATTTCTCCTGCAGCAAGTGCAGTTAAACTCAGAGAGAGAAGAGCAATTTTGCCCCACCAAACTAAAAATCACAAACAGCTGTTCTAACCTATTTAGGTATGTTGTTCCATCATGTCCTCCAACTGCGTAAATCTTGCCGTCAAGAACAGCCACACCCACCCCGCTGCGCGGCGTGTTGATAGGACAGACAAACTTTACTTTCCCACTGTGAAAGTCATATTTCTCCACGGATCTCACTGCGTGACCTGTTGAATCCATTCCACAAACACTGTACAGACTACCAAAGGTGGATCTTCTTGGTCGAGATTTCTCACCCCCAAGTTTGCCCCGTCGACCGGGCAACATGTGAAAGTTCTTTGCTTCATCCAACAGATTTCTACACGCAATGTCTTGACGAATAAGTTCTTCCTTTTCGACTTGATCAACCAGAAAATGAGGAGACAGGGAAGGCAGGCGAATTTTTCCTAAGAGCTCTGCCAAGAATGACTGTCTCTCCTCAACATTTTGTCTCGCCCACGCGATTAAGGCGTTATACACGTCTTCTTCAGAATCGACATTCAGTTCTTCGCTGGTTAGCAACACGGCCAGCTCATCTCGAGGAAGAAGGAGAAACTCTTCATTCTCTACCACATCGTTGAAATGCTCGTGTATATATTTCTCCGAGGCTTCGAACAGCCCAGTGCAGGAATGCGCGTCCGCGAAGGACCGGATGCCGAGGCAATTCGAAGGATGAAGTTGACGAAGTAGAAAATCTGAACACGCTTTCTGAATTGCGGTTAGTTGAAATAATGAAGAGGCATAAAGAAGCGATTGTACCGTATCAATTGTTATATCGAGCTTTCCGGTGTAAGCGAAGTCTACAAGAAGCTCGACCGCTTTACAATCGACATCTTTCAAGGTTACGCTTTCTTCGTGGCTTTCAACCATTCCGCCGGTAAACATGGCGAGAAAGTAGGAACTAAACGAGGCCAAAACTAATCGATGAACATGCAGTTTCTTGTTGCCAACACAGATCGTCACATCGCACAACTGCTGTCGTTTTCTCAAGTCGTCCATGACCATGAGCGCTTTAATTCCATGTTTGCTTCCAGCTTCAAATTTAAACGAATCGTCGTCAAGTTGTGGTGAGCTGTCTTGAGGAAGAACCCGATCAAAATCCATGCCAAAAAAATTGAATCAGAGGCGGGCAGACTCACGCTGTGGAAATGCAATAAAATATTGATTTAATTAATAGTGTGTAGCTATAAAAAACATAAAATAAACCAAAAGTATTTATTTTAACAAGGATAAAAAATAAAAATAAAGACTTGAGCTATGTGTCAACCTGAAAACCTAAATTGACAAGATCAAAAATTTCAGATGAATGAAAAAAGATTTACTCTTTTACACAAACCTCTCTAATTTGTCTTCTACCGTCTTCTGTTCAGCACTTCGTGTACTTTAAACTCACACTGCAAAGAGAATAGTCACACTTTCAACACAGTGCTAGCACACAAGAATCTGTAAACAGCGAACTCCATCATTTCCAAACAAACACGACCTTTCCGAGGAGTCATAACACGTTCACAGCATACACAAAGGACCTTTCATTCACGACTGAAGCCGCTGTCATTTGGTCATGTGACGTAAATTCGGCCAGGTGATTGGTTCACTCACAGACAAGGTGAAGACGATGGAAACAAAGTGCTTGTGTAGCAACGAGGGAATACAGATTTTCAGCCGGGAAAGAGAACTTTCTCCGGTAGTTTTAATTAACGATGACACTTTAATGAAAGGAAAGTAAGGGCTGTTACAATGATGTACGAGAATTTTCGCCACACTCACGGCAGCGGATCTGGTGCAGGTAAGAGCGAATTTTGTTTAGTACACATATGATAGTTCTGTTCATTGCAATGTTTACAAGCATTACTTTTCGAGAGTCCAGCTATCAAACTCCACTGTCTGCGATCTGATAACTAAATGACATTATGACAA
This sequence comes from Oculina patagonica, assembly GCF_052425735.1. Classification (NCBI taxonomy): domain Eukaryota; kingdom Metazoa; phylum Cnidaria; class Anthozoa; order Scleractinia; family Oculinidae; genus Oculina; species Oculina patagonica. The sequence goes on from NC_135762.1 coordinate 8,094,868, forward strand.
TGCCCTGTCTGAGGAATAAGTCACATCTCCCAGAGTTGATCGTCGATCTGTTCTCCAAATGTAACATAAACTTTCATTTTAAAATTGAATTGGCGTCGAAGCTTCTAGAGCCAAAATAGTAAGCTAAAGCTAAAGCTAAACTAAGCTTAAGCTTAGCTTTCTTATTGACGTTGAAGCTAAGCTTTGATGTCCTTAAAGTATTAATTTACGACGTGTTTTATTCTTTTGAATCTGCAACTTTCAGCCGAGCTTTTTTCTTTTTTATCATTAACTTATGGTTAGTAATTGTCTGGAATTTGGATTGTCTTGTTTCGATTGCAAGCATATCATACTGGCACAAAATTTGCAAACTTGGATCAAAATTACTGAATGGAAGGAATCATTTCAAGCCAGATTCAGATGTACACTGTGTCCCAATCCAAAAGATTTATCCCCCTTATGTAGATACAGTAGATTAGATTTTACTCTCTAAGACTGAAGGTGTGGACATACATCAACTGTACGTACTGACGTACCTATCATGTAAATGTACAGTGAAAACCTACTTAATAAAGCCACTGCTGGGCCACCAAAATCTAGTCTTTTTAACAAAGTGGTTGTATGAAATTGGGCTTGTTATATAGGGAATTGACTGACTGGGGGTGAGTGAGCTATTGATCGATTCAAGACAACTGGATTCTGCCATATCTACACATGCTACAATTGGAACTCTGGAACTCTGTCAATAGTGCCCCCCTCCCCCAAGGAACTCAATAGTGCACTTGGGACATAACCCCTTAGGTGGTCAACTCCATAAGCAGAAATTCACATGCCATCATTTCAGTCACGTATGAACACTCCTGGAAACACAACACTTTTAACCTAGTGTTGATACCATCAGTATTTATAACCTGTGAAAATCAGCCTTAATTTTAGCTTGAAGTCCTAATAACTCAAAAATGAGGTCAGTTACCATTATTGAGTTGCTCTGAAACTGCTTCATAGATTTTTATTTTATTTTTACAAGCTGAACATACCATAAATGTGTTTTAAACTGGTGATACTGTTGCTATGGTAACCAGCATCATCAAGAAAATAACCAAAACTTATTAACCAAGGATTGGGCATTTATTTGATACCTTTATTGTAGCATCAACTGTCAAAGATTCGTAGTACTGACTATATATTACATAAAGGCTAAAAAGTTATGAAAACTCTTTCCAGCCACCTTAAGTGGACAAGGTCTCAAGGATTTCTGCTTACTAGATGTTTGAATGTCTTTGTTAGAAGATATCCTATAACAGGGTTATAACCAGGTATATGGGATCAGGGATCACAGCCTTGGGATCGGGATCACAGCCTCGGGATCGGGATCATGGACCCGGGATCCCGGGTCACAAGTCATGGGATCCGGATCGTTCAATCAGATGGGATCAGAATGGAATCAGGGATCAAATGTTGCCATATTTTGGGGATCAGGAATCAAAATTTAGAGCTAAAATTTGGGATCAGCAATGAAAAAATATACCTGGTTACGACCCTGCTATAACGGTAGTGGCTAGAACTATTGCATGTTTTTCCAGAAAACATCCATACTCATCCCATGAAAGGTTCTTTGGTTTGAATCACTCCACCCCATTCATTCCATATAAATAAGCTTCATTCCTCCGTTTAAATATTTTGGCTTTTGAGACCCTCCCCCTCCCCCTCAGAATTTCTAGTGACCCTCCATGAGGAGAGTATGGATACCTTCAATTTATTGTTAGGCATATATCAGAAAGCTGGCAGATAATGCTGTTATTGTGTTGTTTTTGTTGTGCATTTTTTTAAAGGGGGGAGACAGTTGAGTTTTTCGGTTTTTGTAACAAACCTCTTGTGGGTTGGTAAATTAGTGCGAACAAACAAACAATTTATTTGTGTTTCAATAAAAATATTTCTAGGACCCATTGAAGGCTCAACAAGGAATTCAGGAGCAGTCGTTCCTGTATCCAAGAACCACAGTCATGGAAAACTAGACTCAGCGGCTCCATCAAAAAGCGAGCGCCTAAATTCTCCCAACACAAGCAACTGGGAGCCAGATGTGCGCATGCTTTTGTCAACATCCCAGTGGCTAAAGGTACAAAGAAATAATAATCACTGTTTGTTTTCTTAAAAATAGTAAATTACTTTATTTATAAAGCAAAAATAATGCGAATAATAATGTTCATTTATCTAAATCTTAACCTTTTTCCTTCAGATCCATGGACTTAAAAGGCACAAACTTGACTTGGGTCAAATACTACCTTCCATAGGATTTAGACATTCAGATGGTAAGGGATAGTCCCTTTTACAGTTGCCTGCCAAGTGACCTGGCCTTTGAATGGTAGTGAGGCTGGAGGTGACCTTGCATTGATACAAACCTCTCTGCTTTATTTTGTAAATGCAAACTAGTTTGCATCAAAACAACATGATTAACACAACAAAAGCAGTGATGTCTGTATCAAAACAAGGTCACCTCCAGCCTCACTACCATTCAAAGGCCAGGTCACTGAGCAGACAACTGTAAAATGGACTATTCAAACTTAACATGTAGTTACTGGTCAATGTTCATACATGTATTTATTTTGATCAAGCATTGGTCATAGAATTTAGCTGGTTTGATACAAAGTATTAACGTACAGTGTTCTTTCTACAGATTATGTAAGACCTCTTAAGAAACCTGTGCGTGCGAGATATTGCAAGGGATTATTTACTCAGGTGCCCTTCAGGGATGGCACTGTGTACAATGTAAGTACAAGTAATTGAGAATCTCTCTCAGTCTATAATTTGGTATCTCCTGCTATTACACATAACCTTGTTAAAAAAAGACACCTGATTGCGGGTTGCTATCGTCTAGAATGTCTTCATTTTATTATTTTTATAAACTGCCTTTGCTGCGCACACCTCCTGTAGGCAGAAGCCTCTCCTACATGTAAGAAGACTCTCAAGAATCAGGCGGTAGCTGCACATCTATGCTTTAACCACCAATTAAAGTTTACCTCCGTCTCCAAAACAGATTTTTTTTAAATTTTTATTGTACCAAGGGCAACTTAGTCTTACAAATATGCCAGGCACGCAAGGCAAGGCAGCGAGGCATGCGAGGCGAGACAGCGATGCATGCAAGGCACTGCTATTTAGTCTAACTGGAGTGCCATTTAGGCTAACCAAAGTGCTATGTAGGCTAACCGGAGTGGATCGCATGCCTTGCTGCCTCGCACTTTGTGATGACCCAGGGCAACTCCTTATAAAATGTTAGACTGTACACCCTCATGTGTGGTATGTAGTTTTAATCATGACTTGTTTTTTTTATACAAAGTGTTGATTTTTGCAAATGTCTTTGACAGCTTGTTGCTAGTAAGGAGAAACTCTACATGATTGAAAGCCAACTCAAGCAAGCCATATCACTTTACAAGCGACGACTGGAATGGCTAACAACTGAGAGGTAACAATAGAGAATTGCATATTATTTTACTAGTTAAAATTAAAATCATTATTACCGGTAGCACTTAGTAACACCTGTACCTTACTGATGTTCATGATTCTTCAATTTCTATTCCTTGTAGTCGGCGAGTTTTTGGAGTAATTGAAGAACGTTGTATCTGCATTGTGCTGGATGTCGATACAACAAGCGAGTCTGAGTTCAGCACCTATCTTCATGGACTTGTACAAGCACTGAAAGAACAGGTCATGTTTATTGCAAAGTTTAACCTTATCAGGTATGTAAACTAAATGGCTAAAAAAAAATTAAAATCAGGGTGAACAAGAAATGTTGTGGGGACATGAGTCATTGTACAATGTGAATTCTCTGAAACTTTCACAAGTGTTTGTCTAAACCTCCAATAAATATTAATAGAGAAAATGTTTTCAGTTGCTTAGAAAATACCGTGAGGAGAAGAAAGAAGAATAACTCAGTTATTGAATTTATCAATTGATATACAAATGTTCTTTACTTGCATGCTCAATATGTCAACATCTTGTGCAAGTTCTGTGTTTCTATTTAGAGCTGTAGAAGCACAGCTTTCAGGGTGTACATTCTAACAGAGTATTTTTTAGAAGTAATAATTTATAGTCTTACTTTTCTTTCTCTATGAGATATAGAAACGTGTAGTGTAGAAAAAGCCAATCACTGCCTGCTGACTTTCTCACCATGCTCTTTCTTGTAAATAAAACTAAGGGATGAAAAGCCTCGAGCCGTGCAGGCCATACTGCTGGAGCTTATCCCGGTTTCTGTAGCATTAAGCAGCTAGGAATATTTTTAACCCCCTGAATGGGATGCTAGTCCATTGCAGGGTACCCCCTCCCAGCATTATGTTGCCTGTACCCATTTACACCTGGGTGGAGGGAGGCACTATAAGAGTAAAGTGTCTTGCCCAAGAACACAACACAATGACCCCAGCCAGGGCTCGAACCCAAACCGCTTGATCCAGGTTCGGGCGCACTAAAAACCATTAGGCCGCCACGCCTCCCAAACAAAAATAAAATACAGTAGAATTCCGGTTATAAGCCCTGGGCTTATACAACTTCGTAAGGGTTTTTGGGTGGGCTTATAAGCGGAGGGGCTTATATTCGGGAGGGCTTATAAGCGGAAGGAAAAAACGTTTCGAAACTACGTTTTAAGTTAAAAACGCACAAGAAAGCAACATTTAGCCCTGTTCAGTACTGTCATCGGGTAGAGGGGGGCTTATATCCGGGGGGGCTTATAACCAGATGTATTTTTTTGTTTCCAGGTTGATGGGCCTATAACCGGGGGGGCTTATAAGCGGGGGGGGGGCTTATAACCGGAATTTTACGGTATACTTTAATTTTCAATTTGTCAGGTGTGCCTTGGATTCAGATTGTTGGCAAGAGCATGCTGTAAATGTCACTCTTGACAGTATGGAAGGAGCACTCAACTGGATCTGGGATCTAAAGACAACAGTCCCTCGGTCTGCGACATGTACATTAGAAGGAGTACTCAAGGCACTGGCTGATCAACATGTGAGTAATCTTTGCCGGGGGACCTCTGATCTACATGTAATAAGCCCACCACCCCGCCCCAGCCTGTTTTCTCTCCAAAATTTATAGTCTTGATGTTGCATATTCGGCATCGATACATGAAAGTGGTGTGTGTGTGTGTGTGTGTGTGTGTGTGTGGGCCGGGGGGGGGGGGGGGGGGGGGGGTGGGCAGAGCAGACCACAGACCAACCCTAAAGATCTACTCCATTTTTTAGTTGCATTAATTGAAAATCAATCTTTAAGATACATCCTGTTCTTTTTCTGTAGCCTTTTATTTCTTATCTTCTGTCAGTGGTTAACATGCGAAGAACTCGTTTGACATTTTTGCCTCGTGTTATTTTCTCCTTGTTTGTAGATTGAAGCTGTGTATCTATTCACTGAGGGAGATGCTTCAGTTGGATCTCAGGAAATGCTGAAGAGAAAGGTACATCTGATCTATTAATAAAACTGACTTCAATAAATTAGCACTGGTGACATTGCTAAGGAGTGATAAAAAAAACAAGATGTGCTTTATTTAGCTGGCATTATAGGCATGTAATGCCTGTACACCTTAGCATGCATTACAGCCCTTTTGAGTGTGATAATTGTTTAGGATTCAGGATTTCTATAAATCCACATGTACATTTAGTTTATCAGAATGTTTGAGTCGATTTTCATCAGCATGCAGGTTATATTTTAGAAGACATTGCAACCCCTGGGATTCTTGTGGCAATCGTTATGGAGTGTATGCGCCAGTGCTATTTGATTATTGCTTTTATGGTCAGCTTGCGAAGACTGAAGACTTTATAAATTATGTTGCAGGTTCATGGAAGTCGTGTACCAATTCATGTTGTTTCTATGAATTGCAATACTCCAGCAACCGTCACCTTCTTAAAGGACATATCCAGAACAACAAAAGGAAGGTACGTTACTCAGCTAGAGTTTTTTAATTGTTTTTTAACTTTTTAATAGTTTGAAAAAAAAACTTTATTCAAAGAAGTCAAAACATTTTTTTGAAATGTGGCATTTACTGGGAACCCATTAAATCAACCATTATCAGGCTTTCAAAACCTTGCCATACATATCTTAATGCGATTGTTATATGACATGGGTTCTTACTGAATATGTATATTCAAAAATTAAATTGAAAATTTTAGTTAAATGTTTCACCAGTAATTTACAACAGATGAGGAAAAAGTGAAAATACTGTACAATGTGCAATCAAACAGAAGAGTACCATGGGAAAACGCAAGAACTTTTGTTCAAGTAAAACTTTATCCCTCTCTTCCTTCCCAATATCAAGGCAAATGCCAAGACATGCCATCTTAATAAAGCAAAATTCTTTTATGTAATGTTGTTATTTAATCTATGACAAACTTTGTACATTTTCAGGTTCCATGCTTATTCAATCGCTAACGAGTATGAAGACAGCTTTGATAGCTTTACCAAATCCATGGAGGTTGACAGCACCAGTCCCCCTAAAGGGCGTGGCAGGGGTGATGGCATGCCCTCGTTAAGGCTTGGTGTGGGTGTCAGAGAGGACGTGATCACTTTGTGGGAAGAGCTGGATGAAGCAAGAAACACACTGGCTGAGATCCAGGCCTTGTTGTGTGAAATAAAGGATCCAAAGGAAACTCCAGGTAGGACAATGTTTTAAGTAGTAGATAAAATATGAGCAGGAGATCTGTATGGGCGTTTACAATGGCGAGCCGATAGGCGAGCCATTGTAAATGCCCATACAGATCGGACGCGAATATTTTATTTTACTTGTGAAATGAAAACAATAAATTGAATGCAAAGTTTTGTTATGCGAATCAGTAGAGATCTGTATCAAAAGTTAATGAATACTAATTAACTGAGCAGTTAATTTCATTGTTTGATTTGTATTGGGGTTTATAGTTGTGTACATGTGATCTAAATACAGTGCTGGGATTGGTTTGCACCCTCATGAATAGTTAATGAATTTTACAAGACCCATTAACACAACACTTGATTGTTGGTACAGAGACTTGAAAAGAGTACTGTCTCCTTTTTCCCTCCTTCTCCTTATTTTCACTCCCCTTGATCTTGGATCACAGTTAAAAAATAGGAAGTTGAATGTAATTTTTTTGTATATCTTTTGTATATGTTTTGTATAATTTAGATGCATATTGTAAGTGCATTCAAATAAAGAGCCTCATTTGCTAATAGATCTATAAATTTATTTTGTGCTATAAATTTCATATTCCATATTTTAGTGTCTACTTCTCCAAGTTCTGTCCCACAAAATGGTCAAGAGCACCAGGTCACCAGATCTGGTCATGCAAAGGGAAAGAGTGAAATGTACATGAGCTCAAGAGATTGGCTTAAGGTATTGATTGTACAGAGATACTTAACATTGTAACACTTTCATCAGAATGTGAATACTGTTATTAAAAACCTTTACACCTCAACTACTTGTAGTTACCAGTTGGTATTTAATTTTTTTGTTTGTGTTTTGCTGCTAAAAATTGTTGTTATTGTAATTTGTCATTTTAATGTCAACTTTTATCTTTACAGCGACATGGTTTAAAGGCCAAAAAACTGGTGTTCTATGACTTGCTACAGACACTGGCTTTTAAACACTGTGATGGGGTCGTGGACATTCAGATGGCTCCAGCTGCTTCAGACAGCACTGATGCTGTGAGTAATCAAGTTCACAATTACGACAATTTAAAAGATTCATTTTAAACAAAACCTTAAAAGAAAACCCTTTCTTATAATCCTGTAAGTACTATATGCAACCAACAAAAATGAAAACAATTCGAGTTAGAGGGAAAGGTCTTTAGCTTATTTTGAAGTAGTCCACTGTCAATTGCTTTCTTTTCTTTTTTGTCCTCGGGCATTGAGTTTCATGAATTTAGTGTGGCAATATGGAACGAAAAGGCTCTGCCTCTAAAACTGTCAGTTTTAATTTAACTTTCACTAGAAAGGTTTATTATCAGCTTTATTTTCAAATAGAGGCTGTAGATGGCAATAATTACCATGAATTATTTATGAATGGGCTCATGATATCAGAGAAGAAACCACTTAAATAGTGTTAGTATGTATTTTTACTGTTTATGTTACAGATTGTACGTCCTAAATTGGTAAATGCACGTTACTGTGACAAGTTTGCACATGTGCGGTGGAAGGACGGTTCCATTATGCATGTGCATGTTAGTGGACCAATACACAGAAACTATGAACAAAGAATTTTGTCGGCTTTGGACTCATACAGAAAGAGGTGAGGAATCTTAATCTTTTCCATGACCAGAACTATAATGTTCTCTAATAAATTATTCTGATCTTAAGTACTTGACAGGGTAAAGAAAAAACTTAAATCCACTTGCCCAGCATGCCAGTAAATTTCAGTTTCACTTGCCCCCACTTATTAATAAATATTTCTTGCCATCACTCAGACTCACAAGATCACTGAGGCTAAGTTTTACTTTCCCATGGGCCAGCAAACTTCTTTTTTCACTTGCCCAAAAGCAAATTAAAATTTCATTGTCTCGAGCAGTAAGATCTGGCTTTTTTACTGCCCTGCATGTACAAGTACATTTACATGTACATGTACATTGTACTTGTGGATGTACATGTAGAGTGTACATCTAGACAGTGACTAAACTACATTAATTTCTTGTTTGTCATAATGTTGCTCGATAAAAATAATAGGCCATTTCCGAGTTACATGTACCCTTTGCCTCTGTTTCAAAACAAGTCTACGTGCGAAACCATTCAAATGAAAATGAGTTTGATTTGTATGAAAATGTACCTGTAAGTGAAACTCATTTTCATTTGAACGGTTTCGCATGTAGACTCGTTTTAAAACAGAGGCAAAGGGTAACTCGGAAATGGCCTATTTAAAAAGGCTAAAAAGTCATCAAAGTTGTTAACCTAGGTGATGATGACCTAGAGTCCAGAACGTTTTGATTTTAACAACTTTGATGACTTTTTATCCTTATTATTCTTTTTAAATTAAATTCCTGTTTATTTTGCTCTCCAGAATGGAGTGGTTACAGCAAGGAAGCAGAGAGTTGTTTGGCACAATTATTGAAGATCAGGTTTGTACCAGTTTACCACTTAGATTACATGTCATTTATCCTTAGTATCATAAATTATGTATTCAGTAGCTGACTGTTTTTTGTTGTTACAGGTGGCTGTGTTGATTGACACCTCAGCATCCATGGCATCAAGATTGTTCCTAGTGAAGGACAAACTGTACAGACTTATGCAGGTTTGCTGAAACTGACCAAGTTTTCTTTAAGTAGTACCTTTATGAAATAACAATTTTGTGTTACAAATTTTGCATTATGCTTTTAAAGTGCCTATGAAATGAAAATTAAGTTGAACTCATATGAAAGGCCTTTCAAAATGAAGAAAGATGGTGTTTTTTTTTTTTCTGATATCTTTTCTCGTTCCAGAGATATTAACGATTTTGTATTATGCAAATTAGATAACTGATGACGTCATGAGTTTGACAGTAATTGGTGTAAAAACACAAAATCAGTAGTATCTCTGTAAATACTGAAGCAAAATAATTGAAACTTGGCACCAGTGTTGTACCCTAAGAAATACACCACATGTTGCATATTTTGGTGTTGCTATGGCAACACTCTCGGTTCCAGATCTCTTTCATGCGGATACGGCAATCCCGGGTTTTGATCCATTCCAAACCTCATCTCCCACCTTTAGAGTCATTTGGGTATCTAGCGCAATGAGCACATTACGTATGTTTGGAATGACAACATTTACTTCTCCCTGTAAAGCCACAAACAGTGATATTTGATTCAAAGAAGAAAAAGACTGGAACCGAGAGTGTTGCCATAGTAACACCAAAATATGCAACATGTAGTGTATTTCTTAGGGCACAACACTGGTGCCAAGTTTCAATTATTTTGCTTTAGAATTTACAGAGATACTACTGATTTTGTGTTTTTACACCAATAACTGTCAAACTTATGACGTCATCAGTTATCTAATTTGCATAATACAAAATCGTTAATATCTTTGGAACGAGAAAAGATATCAGAAAAAGAAAAACACCATCTTTCTTCATTTTGAAAGGCCTTTCATATGAGTTCAACTTAATTTTCATTTCATAGGCACTTTAAGAAAGGATTCCAACCCTTTCATCTTGTACCACGTCACATAGCCTTTAATTTCAAGCACCTTGCTGACTCTAGCCTGTTCCAGGCTCTCGGTTTTAATTTTTTTTTTTTTTTTTTTTTGGGGGGGGGGGGGACGAAAAATGCGGGAGGGCGAGAAAAGAGATCGCCGAGATCCTGGAACAGGCTATGCTGGTCCTTATGTTATTACATGGGAGACCCTGTGTATATGGGTTAAGCTTGTCTATGTTGGCTACCCTGTGCGTGTTTGTTTCATTGTGTTTTAGTGGCCGAGTAGGCATGTTGGTTTCCCTGTTCCTCAATGTCTTGTCATGCAGCTTGTTGCTAACTTATTGTGTGTTTGATCTTCTTCAGGAACAGTTACGTCACAAGGTGAAGTTCAACCTTGTGAAATACGATACCAGAGTCCAAGCGTGGAGAGATCGACTGGTGGACTGCAATACCCATGTATGAAAACATTTTGTATTTAAATCCAGGGGCGTATCTAGCCTATTGTCCCATAGACCCAAGCTTACAAATTATTTTAGCCCGCTTGTATTTTTAAAATGTACAATATAGAGCAATTCAGGCTGAGGCACTTTCAAGATGAAATAGATAGCAATATGCATTGTAAATTTCGCTAATAACCTTTCACGATTGGTCAAGTCTCAAGCACGTAAAACTCTGGAGACTTCTAGCGGTTATAGGAATGTGTCGTTAAAGACAATTGCGTTACTTTATAAATTTAGCAATGAGTGAAGGTTGGCCCATTCTCTCTAATAAAATGTCAAAAGGTCTTTTTCAGTAGGATACCCCCTCCCCCTTCCCCCATGCCTAGAAGCGCCAGGCCTACAACTCTTCAGAAAGCTGGCTACGCCCCTCAGAAATCAAATTTACAGTCAACTCTTTCTAAAACAGACACCTTAAGGACCGGCTCCAACTGTCCGTCTTAGAGAGGTGTCCGTCTTAGAGGGAGTTTAATTACAGTAAAATGACTGAAAAAAGAAGGAACGGGACCAACACCAGGTGTCCGTCTTATGGAGGTGTATGTCACTTTTCAACTGATACGTCTTACGAGAACTATTATTATGGTCAGAAAAAATTGTTTTGTGGTCAGAAAAGAGAACTCAAGGAATTTCGGTTTTCTTTGTGGGTAGCAACCCTATCCTCAAAAGGCTCTTCGTATGCGTCACATTTTGCATTGCTTTTTCTCAGAACCTGGACAATGCATGGCAGTGGGTAAAAGGACTCAGTACCGGTGGCTCTACAAACACTCTGGCAGCTCTTAAACTGGCCCTGGCTGATCCTCAATGTCACGCAATCTACCTACTCACTGATGGACGCCCTGACCAGGTACAGTATAGCAGTCCTATTCTTAGTTTTCATTCTTACAGATATAGCAGACTTGAATTTATTTGGTCCATGAAAGCAGCTTATAAACTCATTATGATTTGTAAGTAAGTAAGTAAGTATGACTTTATTTAACGAGGGTGACACCTGACAGTAATCAAACTGATAAACTTGTGGCCCTCATAAAAATATAACAATAACGGAAATATAACAATGGTATAAACTTTAAAAATAGATATTGATTTAGATAAAACTATGTACAACATTAAATACAATAAGACAATTAAGAATTAAAATTACATGAATGATTGCGTATGGATTTGATTATTTAAAATTTGTTTAAAAAGAGAACGCTTAAAAAAGTTAACACTTGGGCTCCGTTTTAAGTCCGCGCTAAGTGAGTTCCATTCTTTGATTGTCCTTGCACTAAACGTCTTGCCGCCTTCAGTATTCCTCTTATATCGAGGGCAACTTAAGTTTAGGTTACAAAAACGGGTTGATCTTTTATGAGTATCAGAGTTTCTGATGAGTAGATCGTTTATATATTCTGGCGTGGTGCCATTTATCCGTTTATAGATTAAGGTACATCGGTTAACATATGATTCTGCATAGAATGGGATCCACTTTAAAGTGTTAAATAGGCTGACAGAAGATGCTGTTCTTTCGGCGTCGAGGATAATCCTAGCTGCCCGTTTTTGGAGTCGCAGATTTAAACATATAACGTCAGTTTTGGGGACTTATGAATGAAGGCACTTTTTCATTAAAGGATATTTCAAAGTCAGAGTTATTAGGAAAGAAAATTGCCCAAGGGAAAATAGTAAATCAAAATGTAACGAAAATGGTTTAAAGTGATATTAGTGAAGATTGACACTGATTAAGAACGATGGATCCCGAAGCTCAAATAATTTGAGGTTATCAGAAAGCCAATCACTACAGCGCTGTATAAAGGAGCATAATTAAGCTAATCCTAACTTAAAGCAAAATCGTTTGATCTGTCTCAAGCGCGGGACAAGTCACGTGAACAAAACACCTTTTGTTATTGGTCGAGAAGTTCAGTGTTGTTACACAGAAATGTTGCAAAAGTTTCTTGAAGTTTAAAAGAGGCAGTTTTCAGTTTACTTTAGACCTTTCAATGTGCTTTCTCTTTTATTTCATTCCTTGTGTTTTCTATTATAGTTTGGATCCCTAAATCATAAGTACAAGCCGTTCCTTTCTTTTTTTATTTCTCAAACATGTAAATAACGTCGAGCGGGAAGCGAAAAAAGAAAAAAAGAGAAAGAAAAGGTCGCGTTAAAAACGCTTCTCCACGCCGGGTATTTCGCCTCTCGCTCGAAGATCTTTGAGGGAAGGAAGGGACTGTTTGTAGTCCGTTGAATCACGGTGTGATGACTCTCTTTCTCTCTTTCAGCCGCCATCTTCCATCCTGGCTCAGGTACAATTGTTGAACCCAGTCCCCGTTCACGCCATCTCGTTTAACTGTGCTGATACTGAGGCTAACCAGTTTCTCTGTCAGTTGGCAGCTGAAACTGGAGGCAGGTAAATTGATTACGATAATTCGCCACGTTGACGAACAGGGGGAGGGGCAGGAGGGTGGCTCCCACCTTTCTGAAGAAAAAATAAACCCCAAAAGGCCGAAGAACTTTTCTGCAATCAGGTGAATTTTAAATCACGGCGAGCTCGCCGGTAACATTTTAGTTAGAAACCTACTTAGTTTGAACTTTTTTCTGACCGACAATTGAAATGTGAGTTCTGCAAAGACACAAATAAACATTTTCTCTACGCTCTTTTAACCTACAAAGTACCTTAACGTGAGGCCCAGTTGAGCAGTGGTAATACTTCTTTACTTCTCTTACGTCAATATTGCTATGCTTTATATTCGCTAGGTTTCATTATTTTTCTGAAGATGGATATGACATAGAGGGTCCCAGACCATTTGAGGTAATTGTTTTTGTTTTCTAGGCTGTTAAAATACTTACAACACGTTACAGTGTTACATGAAGTCAGTTCTACCATCAGTTGGTAGAAAGCGTTGTGGCTATTATTGTTCTTCTTGTTGCTTCATGTTATTGAAAATAAAGTTGTTATTGTACCGATAATGTAGTTGACTTGACTCACATTCACTTACTTCATTTCCTTTTTTATAGTATAGAAACGACTTTGAAAAAGATTGTCGTGAAAAAACAAAATAGTTTCATCCTCGTGGAGCATCTTTGCAACGCAGTTGTGCGAATTTTTCACATATCGTGGCCTTCACTTTATACGTTGTTTAATCCGTTTGTGGTTTCAGAGCGAAGACCTACGACTTTTGAGAGAAGAGATCGAGAAAGGTTTGGCTGATTTGCGCAAAGTGACACTGATAAGAAATGAATGTGCACAACTTGACTGGTTTGGATCCAACACTGGACGCTGCTCCAAGTAAGTAATGATACAACACTGATTGAAAAATGGACTGCACACACACATTTGCTTACTGAAGAAAACTATGTTACCACAAGGCAGAGGATGTTTGACTTTATGTCTATCAAACAGCATCGATGTAACTTAATTTTTGACAAAAGAAATTCAAAAATCAAATGTTTATAAAAAAAAATACTACTGGTGACACTTTTGCCTTCGCTTTCCAATGAAAATCGTTGATTAACAATCACGTCGATTTCGCCAACATTTTCTAGGCAAATTACGCTTTGTTTGAAGATTTCCTTTCAGTTACACATGTACATTTCAACCACTAAACTTTATATGAAAAGCTTGTCTTTACATCGAGTCTTTCCGAGTTTGTCTGCAAAGTACATAACAATCTTCTGCTGGTTAGCTAGTATTGCAGCGGTTGTAACGTATTTTGTAATATTTTAATTTAACAGGAGCCATCCAAGATCTGTAAGCGCATCATCTCACAGGCCATTCTCAGCTAAACACACCGTGACCCCCTCCCCACCCAGCTCGGAGCGCTCTGCTAGTGCTAGGATCCGCCCGGCCACTGCGAGGCCTCGCCCAGCTAGCGCCAGACCTCGGCCAGCAAGTGCAAGGTTGACGTACAGCAGTCACAAGGACTACATCGTCAGCACAGCCTGCCGGGATATTCCACAGTCTCCGTCTCCTACCCAGTCCTCCAGAAGTTTCAAAGTGGGAGAGACCAAGACGAGTCAGATGAGACTGAGTCTGAGTAAGAAGACAACAGACTCTTGGATGCTTCAAGAGTCGAAGCAGTACCTCGCCAAGAAGCCTGAAGATTTTAAACAACGCCGGCAAAAACGTACCGGTAATTCTTTGCCCTTATCATGTTATGTCGACTTGAATTTGCGCTTTTTCGTTGCATATTGAAGCGGCTAGTTGTGCTTTATTAGTTTATTCTTGACTTAAAATCATATGCAACTTTTAAATAATTTGTTTTTCAAAAAAAGTCTTTGTCCTTAAACAATCTAATCAGACTTATCCAATCTTATTTCTTCAGGGAAAAGTAAGAAGAAGAATGGATCAAAATCAAACGGCGACCAAAAGTGAGTAATAAGTTATTTGAAGTAAGTCATGTTGCTTAGCTACATCTCTGCCCAGTAAACTGCGGGCTCATGCCTGATATCCAGCTCTGTTAACATAGCTTCCTTGCTTGCAGCCATTATTTTGATTCATCACACAAAATTGTAGGCTTCTTAGAAAGGGTTGCTCTGTTTCAAAATCCTTCTTTTCTATTATAATTCTAATGCTGCAACTGTTTATGTGTATAGCAATGCTAAGCTGAGTAAACAAGACATTTCTCCTCACTCGTTTATCTTTTCCCTAAAAATTCCATACTGATGACGTAAAGATCCTTGTGTTTTCTCTGATTGGCTGTTGTTTGGTTTTGATCTTTCGCGCGTAGGAAACAACCAATCAGATATGTACACGTTTCTCTGTAGAGCGACGTCATCAGTATGGCTTTTTTTAGATCGGATCTTGGATTTCTTTCGAATAGGACAAGAACTAAGCGCGCGAAAAATACGTCTGTTTACTTTGAATATGTTATAATGTTATTAAAATTTAATATTTGCTTCTTCTGTTGTAGCGACGACGACTTGCCAGTGAAAAAGTAAGTAAAATACATTTTATACTTTCCGGTCCTATACTTAACTTCAATTTTTTTAGCTGCCTACATGTAAGCCTACGTTTATGCGTGCGTTAATTTACATCTAAATACAATACAATTCTGTTCTTTGTTTAGGTGGCTAAAGAAACACGGTCTGGTAGCGAGACGGCTGACTATTCTGGACGCCTTAGCACCCACCGTGATTCCACACAGTACCAAATATGTACCGATACTGGACAAACATGTTCTCTCTAAGGTTTTTGACCAGGTAAAAATTTATTGTAAAAACCTTGGCGAATGAACTGGCACTTCTCATCTTATTTTTGGTAACTCTTTAGTAACTCTTATTTTACGTGGCACTCAAAATGGATGGACTAAACGCCAGTTTGCGAGTTTCTTTCGGCGTGTTTGAATCATTTATCCCAAGTTTATAGTAGCTGATGTTGATTTTGTCATTTCTTCAGGTTCTTCCTTTAGCTCACACCTCAGGAAGTAACCGTGATGAAGTCCAGCTAGTCAATCCTCAAGGTGTTAATCTAAAGGCGTACGAGGCTCGGCTAGAAACAGCCATTGAAGACTACACCAGGTAAGGAAAACCATTCTATTTAGGTAAGAGACCATTAGACAGGAAATCGGATTGTCCCATATAACTTGTTAATGATGTACTTCCGAAGTCCCTAAAGAAACGTTAAAAGAAATGTATGAAATTATGAAAGAAGAATTGATCACAGATTTTAGCCGCATTTAGGCATGGGAAATGACCATCAAATTCGTTAAAATATAAAAATAACCTCTTAAAACAGTGAAGGAACATTTCATTAACACACTAAATACAAAAGAAGGTACGGATGGCCATAAGCGGCGAAGATTGAAACAGATTGCAATGTGGGTTTTTGAAATATTGTTGGGCTGAACAGTTTTCAAAGTTTAGTTAATCCTGTTTTCTTGTAACTTTAAACTATAACGCCCAGGAGAAACATTTGCATTGGTTACAATGAAGCTATGGTTTTGTCATTTAGATCCATAGAAGTTATTTCTTTGCAAATATTAAGTTTCATAGCGTGTATTTGGCGAAACTAAAAAAAATAAACTTAACTCAGCCATGACGCAGTCTCTTTAAGCTTGGGACTGAAGAGGTTGATGTTATTTGACGTCAGTTGAGGAACGACCTTGTACTAGACTAAGATTCCAATTCAGCTTGTTAATATTCTGTTTCTGTTTTGTTTTTAGGCGTCTCGATGAACTGGTGTTCGTTTCGCTCAGCGATGAAGAAAGAATGAAGTAGGTGGACACATCCCTCATCTCCTTTATGTCGTTGAACATTTTTTTCAGTTTTTGGTTTAGTCATTTCCTGCGGGGAAGTCACAGCCCTTATTTACCTCGTGTGGTTGCACAGGCAGACCACCCTTTGTTAAAATCAATAGGACAAGGTCGCTACCGCCGACGGTAAAGCTGCCTGCCTTGTTCTCTTTTCTTTCTCTCTTCTACCGGTCGCTAAATGATCTCGCAAAATAAACGGCTTAAAGGGCTCGGGCGGCCAAAAAACATGACACAAGACTCATTCAACATTTCATCTTAACTTTTATTGAATCATTTAGAGTAAGTATTATTTTGTAGTAAATCGAAGCGACGTAATGTTTCTCTATATCTTCTTATCTAACCTTATGTCAACAATTATTAACCACGAACACATAGGGTGGTCTGCCAGTGGTGGTTGTCGGCTCTTTGTTTGGCAGAGAAGTTTGGAAAACGGTCAGAAAGATGTCAAAAAGTTACACGTGCTGTTGCTGGTTCTTTAATCGGCCAAGAAAATGAATTTTGAAAACCATGCAAGTAAAGGCAATGCGGCAAGTAAACCTTTAACCAGCCAAAACAATGGTATGCGTTTCACTATAAAAAAAAGAAACAAAGAAAACAAATATTACAACTGAACGTCTAAAAACTTGGGCACTGTCAAACGTGGCGCTGCCGTTGTGTTGAGCGTTAAAATTCAATTAGTTTTGACTTCATTATCGAATTAATTTAGTTGCTTTTGCCTGACTAAAAATCACTTCCTAAAACGGCGTATTCAGATCGTAAAACAACCCATTAAGCAATAAGAAGACGTTAGAATATCTTTTGCATTAAGTTCAGTACAAGTTCAACTTGGCTGCTACAGAGTCATTCGTGCTACACGACCTGAAATTACTTTGATCGAAAGTTCAAGATACAGTCGCACTAAAATCAAACTAAATTGCTAAAACAAAAATTGACAAGAGCACGATTATGCCAGAACTAAGCTCCCTTTAATCACGTGCGTTGTTTCTCTAAAAACCAGGTATCGGGAAGACAGACTTCCGTCGTTCCTCGCCAACAAAGCCTCCATGATGGATGACTTGGAAAAACAAGGCTGGCCGGTCGACCCGGATGATATCAACTTGTTAGAGAGAGAGATCGAGCAAGCTCAAACATTCCTTACACAATCCAAAGACTTGAGACAGAAATCGGAAGAGGTATGATTAAACCTTAAACTGCCAATAATGACCGACATCGGTTTTCTCCTTTCGATTTCCAAGACCTTGCAAAACAGATAGGCAGTGGGAATAAAGAGGCCTTATTAAACAAGGAATGTTGTCTTGTTCTCTAGTAAGATGTTCAGCTGAAAAGTTGGAGGGTTAATTGGTTGTTTTAAGAACGGTTTTTA
>NC_135762.1:8113539-8157756 GCF_052425735.1 Oculina patagonica
TAATATGATCCCTTTCCCAATATCCCTTTTCAGCTTCCCTTTTTTAAAATACCCTCCTTTAGAAAGGGGAGCAGGGATGGCGCAGTGGTGAGAGCGCTCGCCTCCCACCAATGTGGTCCGGGTTCGATTCCGGCCAGGTACCATTTGTGGGTTGAGTTTGTTGTTGGTTCTCGTCCTTGCTCCGAGGGTTTTTCTCCGGGTTCTCCGGTTTTCCTCCCTCCACAAAAACCAACACTTCTAAATTCCAATTCGATCGGGAATCCGAGGGCCACAGGTTTGTCAGTCGAAGACTGTTACGTGCAACCCTCGTAAAACAACGTTGATTTATTTATTTATTTTAAATAGAAATATCCTCTTCTGCAACACCCACTTTTAATAAGCTACACCCCATTTAGTCACTCCCCTGCCCAAATGAACAAATAATACTGTATAAACACAAATTATGGGTCTACAATTTGTCACACCCACTGTTTGCTGACATTGCCTTGTTTTTGTGGATCATTTTGAGCAGTTTCCTCAGACAAGTTGAGTGAAAACCATTCATGATACAAATCTCTGCCAAAAGTGCTGCTGTTTTTTGGTATCTTTCAAGTCTAACTCAAGTTAATATTGTAATGGATATTAGTCAACAAGAGAGACAACTTTTGAAACAAATGATTGATGTAACGGGCTGGGATTAAACTTAATTGTTGAGTATTTGCTGGAAATAAAATACCTTTATGACTATAATAGGGTTTATTGTGTAATCAAAAAGGCATTACTTATAATCTGCGAGAGGAAAAGGTCTTTCCAATGGTGCCCAGATTTGCGTGATTGGGTCAATTGAGCTTGAAATGCCTACAAAAATGCTTAGAAATTTGAGTCAAAAACTCGTAGGAGAATTTGCCTCAACCACCCATGGCTCCTCTTTGCAAGAATTTCCTCTTTGAGTAGTAGATAATGTTGTTTTTAATCCTAGTTCATGCCTTACTCCATACTAATGAGTGCCTTCCTCCATACTAATGAAGGGTTTCCCGCTGCATATTAATAAGTGTCTTCCTCCATACTAATGAGTGGCTTCCTCCATACTAATGAGTGCCTTCCTCCATACTAATGAGTGCCTTCCTCCATACTAATGAAGTGTCTAGTCGCTTCTTTTCATATGATAATAAACTGTCTTCGGAGATTTGTCTTACAATGGGCCTGCTCTGACATGTTTCTTTGTTTGCGTTCGATCTTCAATCCTGATTGGACGTTCACGGATGTATTGTTCATTGGAATATAAACGCGCGAAAAGCTGATGAGCATTCTCTCTACTTTTGATATCAAGCAAAATAAATTTTACTTCAGTGCAAGGAATCTGCGTACTTTTACTTCAGTGTCAAGATGAGTTACTCAAAGTGTGGACTCTGCCTTAAAAACCTTGAAGTGATTAACCCTGCCAGCGGAATACGTTACATTCGATGTGTGGACTGGAAGCAATGTTCCTTCTTTTGCCGCGAGGATAGCGTACACGAATATCAACAGTGTCTTAGAGACTATGTTATACCTAACTACAAAGTATGTGAAGGTGGACAATCGCTTTACTGCAGGCATATGGATGTTGCAACATTGAAAGTCTCAAGATCTCAAAAGAATCCGCTCCGACCGTATGTTACCTGCAGAAGAAGTAAGGAAATGTGTAGATATTTCCAATGGGGTGACGAGATGCCTTTTATTGACGAGAGTCAAAGACTATCTCCATTGTACTGTCCTGAGGAAAATAAGATATCAGAAGAGAGCATACCATCTTATGCTCCCAAGCCCAAGCTGCAAAGACAGTCTGCAAGATTAGAGAGCCCAAAGTGGGTAAAAGAATGTCTACATTATATATGACACAAATTCCAATGAACACTTGTCGCTATATTGACTGTATCAGTAAGCATTCAGTTGTGTAAGAAACTAGCACTGTAGAAAATGAACACAATCAGTTGCACATATACGATGTATTTTATTTTTGAGTCCTAATAAATCGTTGTTACGTTTCGTAAACCTTTATGTATTTTCACGTTTCTGTTTTTATCTTAACATCTATAAGCGTTTATATAGACAAGTTACGCACCGCGATACACAAGAAGGAATCAAAAGCTTTTCTCTAATACGTTTATTGATAATAAAAACATTGAGGTGTTTCTAGAAAAGATGAACCGACACAGTTCACTTAGTCTTCGGGAACAGTTTGTTTGACAAACAACCGATTGAGTAAGAATTTTCGCTTATCGATAGCGAGTTCTGTTGATTCTAGCCAATCATATCCCTCTGTATCTTTCAATTCATTTTTGGTCTCCATCACTTTACGGAAGGTAGAATCTTTCTTTATAGCATGCATCCACTGTAAATAATCCAAAAGGACTTTTCTCAGCTCCTTTCTGTATACTGGTAGCAGAGCATTTTCAGCTTTAACACGGGCCACTTCAGGCGAATCTCCATGTTGTTCGTACTCGTTTATCAGAGCTTCGAGTTGGGCTTCGTGACGACTAGTAACTTCATCTTGAATGCGCGACCAGGGATCTATATGTTCCTCTTCTTCTTGGGAAGAGTCTATTTCTTCGCTCGATTGGGAATCTTGAGATGACTGTTCGCTTTCCTGTGAACTCTCATCATCGCTATCATCTCCACTATCATCAGGCAATATGATATTTCCATAACCCTCTTGAAAGAATTTATTATAATTGCGGTACATTGTGATCTGAACTGTGTTAACTCTGAGAATAGACTGAACTACAAGCGCGCTACTTTTATAGCTATTGGTGAGGGCGGGGTTACCCAGTAAATTAGTATATATTTCTTTCCATCCTCCTCCCCCTCTATTCAAATGTTGTATTGTTTTTGTTTCTCTTGTACCCTTCCTGTACCCCCTCTGTATCCCTATTGTACCCCCTTTCTATATCCCTATCATGCACTTTTTTGCTCCAGAAAAAAAAAATATAAATTACGTGAATCTGACAAAAGTTATTTATTTGAAATGATGTTGGTGTTTTTTAATTTAGAAAACTGTAGCCAATACTTCCGCCCAATCTCTGATATTTCGTGCACTTGCGCCAAATGACTTGCGAGACGAACTTAAAATTTGGAACAGCAGCCAGGAATGGGGCAGTGCTTACATCTCTTCATGTTTACGGTGTGAAAATTGAATAGAAACTTTTAGAACACGAATTTCATAGCGCAAGAAGGGCAGCAAGGGCACCGAGGGCACCAAGAGCACAAAATTGTGATGTGTTTTCCTCAAAGCGTGCGTGGGGATCTCGCGTGGAGTTCGCGCGCGAAGTTAGACATAACAATCAAGAAATGATTAAATTCTGCCAACTTTGATTTATTTACCTTTGAACGAACTGCATTTGAAAACATATTTTCCTGAAAAAATCAAACTGAACGTATTGTTAAATATTTACAAGCCAGATAAAACACTACAAGAACTTTACTTACAAACAAAATCAATTGATCCAAAATAACACAAAGCTTTTCTCCCGGGCGAAGCAGATACTCATGACTCAAACGAATCAAATGTAGACTTTATTTGTACCGCTCAAATATATACAAACTCGCGTGTGCATTTACAGTAACAAGTTAATATACACTTAACACGCGAACAAAATAAAACTTACAAATACTCAGAAACCGTCAAATTTGGTAGCAAACAAAACTATAAACAATCTACTATTTCCTTTGTAAGTTCGATCCTTGAGTATAGTCGTGGAAATTTTACATAGATGAAGACGATTATTAAATTTCATCATTGTATTGTATTAAACAATCGAAATAAAAGTTTTCCTTGACTTACAAATATGTGTGTTTAGTGCCTAGCGGCGATTCGCTTTTGCGCTCAATTTCCGAGCGTAATATTATTATATGGTGTTTACTTTTAAAATCACTGAAGCACAATCACGCTATTGTTTTATATTTTTCATTAGCTCCGGTGATCCTTATCTTACAGAATTTGGGGGTTGCATAAAGAGTTAAAATGTGAAGGTTTTCTTTGTTACGGAATGCGGTGAAAATATAAGATTCTCCTGTCTCATTTATTGCTATAAGACGGAGCGGAAAAAAATCGATTCGAAGCATAGAGAGCGTTAGACATATGTTAACTTAAGTACAGACAAACACAAAATGACTTAAATAATCTAATGAGCACACTTTATTGTTTTAAAAAAAGAAGTTATGCTGAATGTCATTTATTGCAAGGTCAAGGTCCTTTACCGCCTGAGTTTTTCTTCTTTCCTTACAACGTTCTCAACGCATTCCGCTTCAAACGGGTCACAATCAATAACCTGCTCAGCATTTTGATCTTCGCGGACTTCTATTGCACTGAAATCGTTCGTTTTGATACCATTTGGACCATAGACAGTGGCATACAAAATGCGATCCTGTAGCTTTTCCGCTTGAACGATCTCGCCGAAGGTATCCAGTTCAAGAGAAGTTAGATATATGCTTGTCCAAGGAAACTTGGGTAGCTCGGTAACAAACGTCTCCCACGAATTTGTAAGCTTGTAGCCGAGAACACTGCAGACACTTTGGGCTGTTTTCAAGACCATATTCAGGTCTATTTTCTCTCTCACTTCATCGTTGTAGTAAAACCACGCGTCTTCGTTATCCATCATTACGCAGGAGTGCTGTCTTTGGCTTGGGTACTGAATAGCACAACCATTACAGCGATTAACTTTCTCTTCGTGGATAAGCTCATCAAAGATTGCAGCGTAGGTAAGCTGGAACACATGGCCCACAAAACTGGCTATCTTTTGGCGTTGAATTTTTTCTACTTCGTCCACGCTCAACAGAGGTGTAGAACTCGATTCGACTTGCATGTTTGGAGCTATCTTATAGTAAAATTTACGAGCGATAGTTCAGTAATGGCTCAGAAATGATGTTTACCAAATTTGCGCGTTTATATTCCAATGAACAATACATCCGTGAACGTCCAAGCAGGAATAAAGATCGAACGTAAACAAAGAAACATGTCAGAGCAGGCCCATTGTAAGACAAATCTCCGAAGACAGTTTATTATCATATGAAAAGAAGCGACTAGACACTTCATTAGTATGGAGGAAGGCACTCATTAGTATGGAGGAAGGCACTCATTAGTATGGAGGAAGGCACTAATTAGTATGGAGGAAGACACTTATTAATATGCAGCGGGAACCCCTTCATTAGTATGGAGGAAGGCACTCATTAGTATGGAGTAAGGCATGAACTAGGATTAAAAACAACATTATCTACTACTTCTTTGGATGATGCTTTCTCGGGAAATTATTGAACTGCATGTAAGCCCAGTGGAAGGCTACCAACTGTAGCAAAAATATAAGAAAAGGAGAAAAAAGGAAAAGTGAGAAAAGGAAAATGTAAAACGAAAAGCCTTAAGTGACTTTTGCGCATGCCCGAGCAAAAATGTCATAAAATGTGATGCTTGTGGAAAGGAAGGCATGCCTTCATGTTGCAAGTGGCGTTTTGAGTAGGCTGTTACCAGAAAATGTCAAAAATGTCCAAAAAATTATATATATATTTAAAAAAAATCCCTCAGGGAGTCAATGGGTTAAGGATAAATTGTTTATGCTACCACTTGTGAAGTCGTGTGCAGTGAGGTGTGGATCGTTTATTTGAATCTGTTGTGTTCTTATGTATTAAAAGCAAATTACACAAGTATGGCTGAATTTAGCCGAACTTTCGAATAACAGACGTTTAATGTTAAAACTCTAAATTTGTTTGTCATGATGATATCTCTGTTAAAAGGATACTATTCGAGTCACCACAATTCCAGGACTTTATTTTAACAAGAGTCCGCTAAACGTGTGTTTCATCAACGTGACGTAGCATCGAAATCTTATTTAAGCTAGGTACTTTACTGCTCCTGATATACTGTCAAAAAATGACATTTTAAGCTATTATAACAAATTTACTGCAGGTAGGTGATAGCATAAAACTTATTTTCAATCACCAATAACTCTGATAACTAATAACGCCAAATCCCTTATTTCGCTATGTAGCTAAAATAAATGGTTCCTTCTTTTGGGGTGAGATTTTCTGGTTGTTACAGCACATGTGTAAGAAAAAAAATCAATTCAGCTTCCTTTTTTGTGAAAAATGCATCTTTCAAAACACTTGTATCTCGCCTTTTTTCTAACGAATGAATGTAGCACAATGCAAAAGCAGGTTGGTGACTCGGCCCCAGGGACACAGCGGTCAATATATTTTCCGTGGAGTTACAATACCTTTGTGCTTGAATCTAAGTTTTTTAATAACAATGTTTCGGTGGAGATGTTTAAACAGAGCGAAAATTGAGCTACTTTTTGCAAAAATCTGCATCGTTGCTTAGAATACTAGTATCTCTCTATGATCTTTTTCTACATCGCTCAATCCCAAGACAATGCGTCCTTGTCTGTTCATTGTGATTCCCGTTATACATCTTTGTGTGCAACACGAACTGATGGGAAAGTGGTTTACTAACTCTCCAACCTCTGTGTATATTGACACATCAAAGACAGAAAAAGGTGGCTTCAAATCTGAATCACCACAGGGCGAAACAACAATGACATGTTCTTTTGCCCAGTGAATTGCCGATTCCTCCACTGTACTCGTTAACCCCACACTGAACTGGTGTCGCCGCACACTGAACTGGTGTAGACAGTCTCCCTCTGCACTATATACCATAACTTGACCCTTGTTCAGCACCATAACACGGCCGTCATTTTGAATAGTGATTCGGGCACCCCGGGCCCGATACTCCAGATACTCGTCAAACTGATCGGCTCCGAAAAAGCTACGAACAAAAGTCCCATCAGCCGCGTAAACATTCACCCCAAGAACCGAATGTTTAGTACGGACAGTATGACCCAGCACGAACACCTGTTTAGAATTTTTTTCCACCACAGTAAGACGTGAGGCTCGCCAATCAACTGCAAAACACCGGTGTTTGTTGTTGTCCTTGTCAAAGATATGCACTTTGTCATCATTTCGGTTAACAGATTGACTCCCACAGAGTACGTACACATTGTCGTCTTGGTCAGTAGCTACATCACGAACAACGATCCACATTTCAAGCTCCAATTCCAAGGCACGAAGGAAGTTGCCGTCACTGTCAAATACTTTTACATCCTTAAGGTCTCCTACAATGAACTGATCTTTTGAGTTTGAGCAGATGCCTCTCGCTTGTTTTACGATGTCCATGTCAAACGACCATTGCACAGGGTAGTAGCCAATGTATTGTGTGTTCTGCTGATTAATTTTGGCTACTCTTGGGTCTCGCAATGGATGCACGTTGTCTCCTCCAACCTCGATCAGAGGCCAGACTAAGCCATCAAAACCAGCAATGTGCGTGACATCAAAGATGACGTGATTAATGTCACAAACAGCAGAAATAATCGCCTTCCGTTCATCCTTCCCGAACCGAGACTTCAATCCTTTGGCTAGCGCGACTTTGAAAGCGTTTCTGACAGCTGGCAGCGCATGTAACTGTTCAAGGCACACTCTACACGGTGTTATTGCGTTCGCAGGATTGTCAACCTTCTCTAGTATTGTTGCCATAACCCGAACCATCATAGCCAGAATGCGATCGTGCGTGTCTAAAGCTCCGTTGCTAAAGGCATCTGTTGCTCTACTGCGGGCCTGCTTGAATCTTTCTTTTGCGTCAGACAACAATTCTTTGCTTGACTCATCCAGGTCGATAAGTTGTAAGTCGATGAGTTCCTTGGCGAGGGATACTGCTTTTGCTGAAGCTGAAGATGACGATTGTCGGCTGGCCTCACTGATGTCTTTCGTTGCCACTGTTGCTGCTACAGCAGCTTCTTGTCCCGTTACATCAGTCTCTCTAAACTCCTTTACTCCTCTGTTTGCTTGTTTGAAGACTTTGAAAAGAATAGCAATTCCCTCCTTGAAGGTGTTGATACTAGAAAGGAGATCTTTTCGTGCCAATCCATCCAACTTCGAGTTGATTTGATCGATTTCTCGCACGATCAAGCTGCGAAACTTTTCATCTGTGACATCGCCTTCTTTCAGCTTTTCAGCTGCCCGTGTCCCTGGCTTTATTGATCAACAAGCCAATAGTTGCCTTAAAGATGGCTGATGCGATAGAAGACATGCTGAATTTGTCTGTTGTGAGGGCACCGAAAGTTATAAGTGAATACCTACAGTCTAGTTTGTTGGTGTGCTTGATCTTTTTCAGAAATTGAGGAAATTGATTCCATGAATTCTTTTCAGTGGTGGGAAACAATAGTTGTGACATGGAGCGATACAAATATCAATATCGTAATTGATGTATGACTTTATGGATCGTTTGACTTTTGCACCTCATTAAGCACTTAAATCCAAAACTAAAGGACGGACCATTACATTCTTATAAGGGTGGGGGGGGGGGATGTTAAAAAATTTTCCTCTACAAACTTTTTTTTCGAAATGCAAACTATTTTTTGTTATACATATCGTGTTTGCAAACAATTTATTATGTCTTTCTAGGCCCTGCAACATTTTTTTTTCATTATTCATCCCCTCCAAAAGTAAAATGGTCGGCCCCTAAAGAGACCCAAACGTTTTTATTTATATCAGGCCTAAGATGCACAAAAATTATGATTTCAGTGTTTTCAACATTTCAGCTCAGTAGCGGCCTTTGTTTGGAAACCAGCGCATTTTGAATTTCAGGGTTATGGCAGTTCGTGACATAAGGTTACGATCATGTTTGTCAACAAATGTATATTCATTTTGTGATTTTTAGCCATTTGAGAAGTAAAAGTAGCATGAAAAATGCTTATGTAAGCGTTTGTTTGTCCAGAAGAGATAACCAGTGGCCTAGATAAATTTGAGTTCCGTGAATTCAGATGTTCACGGTATTTTCCTGCCGCCATATTGGTGTACCTCGGTGGTAGACCAATATGGCGACTTTAGTCCTATACTGGGCTAAAAAAATCGATACCGTTTTGTCAATCGATAAATCAGTAGAAATCGATTTTGATGAATTGTATCGATCAATCAG
The DNA here is from genome assembly GCF_052425735.1 of Oculina patagonica. Classification (NCBI taxonomy): domain Eukaryota; kingdom Metazoa; phylum Cnidaria; class Anthozoa; order Scleractinia; family Oculinidae; genus Oculina; species Oculina patagonica. Next base: position 8,122,514 of record NC_135762.1, read on the forward strand.
TAAAAATCGATATCACTAGCATGTTTTATCGATTTTATCGTTTTCTAGTGAACGATTGTTTGGTTGATTTGTATGAGATTATCATGCAAATTTCTATTGAAAGTAAAAGGCGGGAACTGATGAACAAAAAGTCGTTTTATTCTCCGCTCTTTTCACAGTTCCTATGAAGAACGTTGCTGGCTTTTTATGTTTTTGAAGCCTTCTCAGGGCTGTAACCAGTCCTTTGCCGTAGATGAGGCAAGATCTTGTTAGGGGATTCTGGCGGCATGCCCTCCAGAAAGGTTTGAAATGTAGAAGCTCTGTAACTCTTTCTTCTACATTTTCCGTGAGGTATTTTTGAGAAAAATCAATCTTGTTCAGCTTGGGATTATTTTTGCAACAAAACGTATTTTGCTTTTAATTTTGGGTTAAAATCTAGACGAGGCAAGTGCCTCGTCTTGCCTCTTGCTAGTTACGGCCCTGACTCCTTGATTATTATTGATGTTTTGGAATACGGTGAAATAAATCGCCTTATTTAATTGGGACTTAATTACTTTTTCGCTTATCAGGATGTCACCTTGGTAGAAATTTTAGTTGAAGTAAGGTAACTTGTTTACTGAACCCTGCCTGCATTCTTTAAACTTTTCTTCAACTTGCTTGCGTTCGTCTCGAGGAGAACATGATTCTATTTGCAGTTTGACCTTTCTTCAATAACTGTGAAGTTTCTCACGTGGGACCTTAACGTTACTGTTAAGCATACTGTGTGCTTGCCAGAAGTGTGCAGCCAGATGACTTTTCATATTAAAATATTTACGTTATTTTTGTTATTTATTATAATACTGGTATAAACTGCTTGTTGTTAGCTTTTCTGGGTTTCTCGGAGTGCGCACTTTTTAGTGTAAAAATACTAAGATTTTCCCGAGATTAACACAGAAATATAACTTAAAATATATAAAGCTAAAAATCAATAACTTCACTAGAGTTTAGGCTTCAAGAGTATACATCATTTTATTGCGACAGTTCTGTTTCGTATGGACCAAAATTATAAGGACCACACTCATCAGGCAACTTAAATTAAAAAGCTGGCAGTTAATTGACAAAATTTGAATGGTTGCTATAGCAAAATCGGTAAAACTATAAAAAATCAATAATATTGATTTATCATTCCCCGAATTTTTAACGATTTCTACTGATTTCAGTTAAAAATCGATAAAGTTCACTTGATATTATCGATTTCTAACGGTATCGATTTATCGATTGGCTACGCCGGGTGTAAATACACGAAGTTATTGCTGTATGAACTGATCAGGGCAGTCTCTATTTACGCGGGATGAGCGCCTATAAAATTCGGTCGGGTTTCTTTTTTTCCTTTATCGTAGCCACAAACCTGCATATTGATTGATTGATTGTTTGCAGACGTTTCCCGTTATTAACCACGAGCAGCAAAACGTACATGTCTACGAGAATTTAAGCAATTCTCCGTATAATGTCTTGCCTGTTCCAGGCTCTCGGTAGTTGAAGGAGAAAGCGAAAAACGCGGGCGAGCGAGGAAAAAACGAGGGGGACGAAGGCGTTTTTTTCCTCGCTCACCCCCGTTATTTTCTCTCCCATAACTACGGAGAGCCTGGAACAGGCTATATAATGTCCAGCCTGCGAAGATGGCGGGCGTTTGTCTTCAATCATGAGCTATTTGTACACTTGAAGAAGGAAATAGAAAGGATCACTTAAGAAAAGAAACAAACAACAACTAATTTAAGTACATACAAGAATACCGTTACAAGTTCCCTGACTCGTGGATAAATAAGACTTCGCTGTCACGTGACTCTCTCGAGCACAAAGTCATTTTCTACAAGATCAGTTGTGGCCTTACATAGAATAGAAACGTTTTTGGCCGTCTTATGTGTAGAACCAAAAGCATGCGAGCGTGTACCTGTAAAGAGGGGAAAACTTGCTTGACAAGAGTGGGAAAACGAGAATGGTAAGCAAAGGAGAGATAATACGACTGCCAAAACGGTGGATAAACTCGCCCAGCAAGGGCGGGAAACGCGCGAAAGGCAATACTGCAGAAAAGTCACTTTCTAACGCGTTCCTCGTTTTCTTTTCTCTTCATTTTCTCTCCTTTCACAGCAGTCAAGGAAAGTTACATCACAGTTTACCGACACTAAAAAGGAACGAGATCACAGATTATCCACAAGCAAAATGGAAGTAAAACTGCGCGTGCGTGATTTAACGTACAGTCATATGGTGACGTAGTAATTAACTGCACGTCATGAATCATAATATCGTAATTTCATTTCTCGCAGTTAAGTTTACGTTTTTAAGTGCAAAGTTTTTTAATAGCTCCGCCGATTAAGAAAAGAAGAGAAGCAGTAGTGAGGGGAGCACCGAATTAACCTTTCCCGTGGGGCGGAATCTCATTAGCGTGGGGCGGAATTAATTAAGTGGGTGACGTCATAGGGGCGTAAGTGACGTCATCAAAAATGGGGCGTAATCTAAAAATAGAAATCTTACATCATTGGGGCGTAATCTAAAAATAGAATAGGGACAAGATTTCTTTAGCATATAAAAGCTCCCCCGTAATCTAATCAAAGGTCTCTGTGAGACTACGACTATTTTGCTATGGTTTATCTGTTGGCAGTCAATTGTGGTATGGAGTAGTTCTTTTTAAAGGGTGAATTAGGCTTTTCACTTTATTTAGGAGTGCAAGTGTTGAATTATGTAAATTTGTGTTGTCCTGGATATTCTGGTTAGTTTATTATGAGGAATGTAGGAACGGTGGAACGGCGGAACGGTGGAACGGTACGGTTGATGGGAGGAACATTGTAAAATGCGCATTGGAAAAATGCGCATTATACCCTACGTCAAAAACGTAATGTAAACCCGGTTACGGCTTTTGGGAAGCAGGATCCGTGTTTTCCACCACCTATGTACTCAAACAATTACCGGAAATTCGTTTTATCTTGCTGTGCGTCCATTGTGTAAATTCAAAAGCATCGCTCACGAAAACATACTAACGAGCCTGTTAGCGACTTACTTAATCGCACAGTAGGAAATTCAGGAGTAAATACTAAAACTGCCATACCAAAAATTCATAGAATGTATCATACCGTAGAAATGGAATAAAGTGGTAGCTTATCTCTCTAAAAAGAAAAAAACTTCTTTAGCGCAGCTTAGCATATCACGGGAGAATTTTATCTCAACTGGTGTGTCAAGGGGTGTGTCAGCATTGATAACAACTAAGACAACGGAGTAGCGTAAACGGCTATAAATAAACACGGCAGAACAAAAGAAAACACGTGTTAAAAAAATTGAACATAACAGAAGTGAGAGAAAAAAAAGAACGAAAAGCGTAGCACTTTAAAAATTGTACGTTTTGGCAAACGATGGCAAATAAGTTAACCAGTTACTGATGGCAAAAATCACAAGCATAAATGAGAATTGCCAGATACTGCAACTCCGTTGACGTTTCCCCACTCGCTTACCAACCGCAGTGCGGAAATACTTCAAATTCCAAGACTAAAAGCGAAACCATGTAGCGATAACTTTATCGAAAAAACATCTGTACCACATGACACATTCATACAAACAACATCAACGCAAGATTGTACTCACTTAGCACTCAAGGTAACTCTCTTGCTCCACTGAACATCTGTCTCTTTTCCAGAGTGAATTCTTCCAACGGTGAAGAAAAGTTTATGACAACTGTCAAGTTCAGTGCTATTGAAAACAAATTTATTGAGCAGTAGATAGAGCTCTATTGCTCCTTTAAACTTCGTAAACCGTTGAAAACCACTCCACTCCGCAACAATTAAAAACCACTGGAATTTGTATCCGTTTATGTCTTCACTCTTGCCAAACTAAAGCATTAACGTGCGTATCTTTGTACTGATAACTTGGTACTACTGGATAAAACGCACTCTCCAAGAACTTTCCTTTTAATACAAAGAACAAAACGTTTTTAAACAGTTTATGACCGATTTGGCTTGCGTATGCAAAAATTACAGTAATCTTCAATCCACGCCGCCGCAATTTGAACCCGCAAGTGTTTACGCAATACTAATGAGAGCCCCTTTCATCACCTACAGCGGAATATGTGACAAGTCACGTCTTTAACACCAGCTCGTGTTGACCCAAACATTGGAAACCACCCCCAAATTGCTTGTGCCGGTCTCACCAGGCTTTGAAAACCAACAAGAAAAATACCATCTTTGGGACTTAAAACGATAAGGAGAAACACTATAGAATTTTAAAGTGGCCTTAAAACGAAAAACCATGGACTACAGAGTGCTAAAACGTTGTTGATGAAGGATTTATCTTTCCTTCCACCGCCGCCATGCTGTAATGGTGCTTACAAATGCGTTTTGAATTCAAATCACGGAGTTAAACACGGACTCAATGCGGCTTATCAAATCTTTTGAGAACGAAATGGTAATGTACTGTTATTGCTTTGAACTTGGATGTAATTTTTTGAACGATCGGTAAATCCATTTAGTGTACAATTGACTTCAAAAGCTGGCTGCTAAAATTAAAACTTCGCTTTCAACATGAACATGTGGATAATTATTTCAGCCGTGCATAACAGCACGGTGCGACAAATTTCGATACTCTGCCGCTTGTTAACACATTTCTTTTCTTGACTTTATACGAACTAAAAATAAATTCTAAACAAAGTTTCTTTCAAGGTTCTCTTTAGTAGTCTGAATTCTGTAATTTTGTAAGCATTTTTAATGCTTTTTCACGCCGTTGCAATTTGAACCCGCAAGTGTTGACGCAATACTAATGAGAGACCCTTTCATCACCTACAGCGGAATATGTCCTTTCCCACCCTCCCTGGAGTTTTTTGGTTCTTCTATTGTTCTATAGATAATAACGGCAAAAAAACCAATCAAAATCTGTTTTCTGTGAATATTTTTAGAGAACTCTTGGGGTCCTAGAAGAAGGTTTTTCGTATTATTCCGTGCATTGAAATCGTACAAGGAAATCGTAGAGCCGCGCGGGTTGTATTTACAAACTTCCACCACGCGTTTTATCTTTTTTACATTCGTCAAAGGCTATAGAAAAATAGCCGAAAGCTCATATTTTTTAACTTTTTAAACCAGAGAACGCTATTTTACACTTTTAATATGTCTCATCCTGGTTGCAGTTCAATTTTTATTCCAAGGCCTTGTTTTGATTCTGAACAAGAAAAAAAACCATATTTGGGACTTAAAACGGAAAGGAGAAACACTATAGAATTTTAAAGTGGCCTTAAAACGGAAAACCATGGAGTACAGAGTGCTGAAACCTTGTTGATGAAGGATTTATCTTTCCTTCCACCGCCGCGAAGATATGGTGTAATGGTGCTTACAAATGCGTTTTGAATTCAAATCACGGAGTTAAACAAGGACCAATTGCGGCTTCTCAAGTCTTTTGAGAACGAAATGGTAATGTACTGTTATTGCTATGAACTTGGATGTAATTTTTTGAACGATCGGTAAATCCATTTAGTGTACAATTGACTTCAAAAGCCGACTGCTCAAATTAAAACTTCTTTAGGTTGAATATTAGCGCCGCTTTAGAATGTGAAAGACTTGTATTAAACAGTACAAATTTCCGTTCTTAATCATTTTAGGTTAAATATTAGCGCCCGGCTTCAGTGAGTGAGACGCTTGTACTAGTACAACGCTTTAGACTGTGAAACACTGAACCACTCACATTCTCGATTAGTTGTGTCATATCTCATTTGAGATACTCACGCATAAAAATAACTGTTATATAACGTTTATACATGTGACAAGTCACGTTTTTAACACGAGATCGCAATTGTTGACGCAATACTAATGAGAGACCCTTTCATCACCTACAGCGGAATATGTGACAAGTCACGTCTTTAACACGAGATCGGAAGTGTTGACGCAATAATAATAAGAGACCCTTTCATCGCCCACTAAGCGGAAAGAACTCCCTTGAGAAATTAAAACAGTCCCTTGAGAAATTAAAAAAGTCCCTTGAGAGTAGACAAGAATGTTCCAAATTTTGCCCACATCACTCCTAATCTCCTACTTCTGCTTGTAAACAAGCAAAATAGTCGAAAAAATAGAATAGTGACATCACAATACCCCTGGGGTTAACGTCATAAAAAATGATGAAAATATAATCTAAAAATAAAATAGGGATAACATTGCCTTCATCTTGTTTATTGTCGCAAAATAAAATAATATTTTAATAGAGGTTAAAATCTACATTCAGAAGTCTTTTTAAAGGCAAAATTATCGGTATATCAGCCGACCGAAAAGCCATGGGGCGATTATTTCTCGTTTCCATTCTAACTCGGGCAATAGTTCGAATATAATGTATGCAGGTTGGCGCAATGTTTTGCTGTGAAGTCCCCGCATATTCTGTTCATGTATGGTAAGTTTTTTTGCTTCATGTCCAAACTAGAATTAAATAACTTCGTGATCTTAAATCAACTAACGCCAAAATTTATTATTGTACACGAATGCCAATCAAGTTGAAACCTCCACCTCCACAAATGTATTGTTTTCTTCTTCTTCTTCTTCTTCTTCTTCTTCTTCTTCTTCTTCTTCTTCTTCTTCTTCTTCTTCTTCTTCTTCTTCTTCTTCTCCTCCTCCTCCTCCTCCTCCTCCTCCTCCTCCTCCTCCTCAATTCTATTGTTTTTCCTCCTCCTCCTCCTCCTCCTCCTCCTCCTCCTCCTCCTCCTCCTCCTCCTCCACAATTCTATTGTTTTTTTCCTCCTCCTCCTCCTCCTCCTCCTCCTCCTCAATTCTATTGTTTCCCCCTCCTCCTCCTCCTAACACGGCTGCCACCACCACCACCGCTGCCACCACAATTCTATTATTTGACTCAACCACCACCGCCACAATTCTATTGTTTAACTCCACCACCACCGCCACCACAATTCTATTGTTTTCCTCCATCGCCGCCACCACCACATTTCTATTGTTTTCCTCCTCCACCACCACCGCCGCCACCACCACCACCACCACCACAATTCTATTGTTATCGTCCTTCTCCTCCTCCTCCTCCTCCTCCTCCTCCTCCTCCTCCTCCTCCTCTCTGTACCCCTATTGTACCCCTCCTGTACCCCTATTGTATCCTCTCTGTACCCCTTTTGTACCCCGTCTGTACCCCTGCTGTACCCCCTCTGTACCCCTCTTGTACCCTCTCTGTACCCCTATTGTACCCCTGCTGTACCCCCTCTGTACCCCTACTGTACTCCCTTTCTGTACCCCTCTCGTGCACTTTTTTGTTTGTTTGCTCCAAAAAAAATATAAATTAAATGAACCCGACTGAATTCATTCATTTGACACTAGCGGTCATGCCGAGAAGGTTTCCGCGAATCTGTCCGTTGTGCGAAAAACCCGGTGTAATCAATTTACGTTCTCATCTTGAAATTGTCCATGACATAACCGGGCTCAGAAGGACACAACTCTTAAAAGAAGCCAGAGTCACTTGGGAACCAAAGAAAGAGTATATTTCTACAAGCGTCTTACCTCGTTGTTCCTCTAGGTCCCTGAAAGAAATAACTGAGGCAAGAAAAAGAACAATTAAAGTAAAGCAAACCCCACTACCCGTACATGCTGCCAAGAGACAGAAGTTGACTCCTAGTGTTACCTTGACAACTGAACCTTATCCAGATTTTATGTTTCGCCATAAATTTTCACTCCTTGTGGTTGGACCAAGTCAATCAGGGAAAACAGTTTTCGTAGAACAGATTCTAACAAAGAATCGTATACTTTATGATACAAAGAAACCGCGGCGCATTTTATGGTACTATAGCCAGTGGCAAGAAAGATACCAGGCTATGAAATCCGCGATTGGAAGGGATATTCACTTTTATCGTGGGCTTCCCAACTTTCAAGACGATCTACGAGAAATTGACCCAAAATACAACAACGTTATCATCTTTGATGATTTAATGGCAGAGGCAATCGAGAGCCCGATCGTTTCCCGGCTATTCACTCAGGGTCGACATCGAAACGCGAGTGTGATACTGCTACTTCAGAATATGTTCCCAAAGGGAAAATTCAACACCGACATCAGTCGGAACGCGCAGTACATGGCTCTTTTCCGAAGTCCTAGCGATCGGAAACAAATAGGCATTGTTGCTGAACGTATGTTTGATAAGAATCGCCAACGATTCATGACAGCTTATTATCAGGAAATGGAGAGACCATACGGATACATCTTTGTCGATAATAAACCGGACACGGCAGGGAACAAACAGGTGTTGAGCGATATCTTTGGCTCTTCTCGAGTTTACCCGAGTATCAACAAATCCTTGAAACCAGAGGAAACAGTAGAAACGATTAACCCTGTAAAGAATACCAAGGCAGCCACCTCATGTGTAACCACAGAATGTCCAGTTCAACCTTCGAAGCCGAAACCGTTTGATCTGGTTTGGTCTGAAACCACCTGGCCTGCTGTGCGAAATTTCAAAACTCTTCCAGAAGGGTTTGGCCTTGCCGAAATGTATACAAGTGCACGAAATCCTTACAATCCCTATATTCCTACAGTCATGTATGGTTACGACAATTACTGGCCCGTCAAAATAAGACATTATTCTAATGGTAGAACAAGGTGGATTTACATACGTGAAGACGAACCAAATGTGAAATCATTTCTTGAAGAAACTAGAGCCACGGAGAAAGAAAATAAAGCTGGGAACTGTTAAACAAGTGTTTTTCTTTATATGAAACTGCTATCTTTTGTCTTGTAAAGTTGTGTATTTGATGAATAAAAGATGTTTTGATTATTGTTCCGTTCGCACCAATTCGCTTTGGCACTGGCTTAGCGTTTACTTCTAAACTGGCACCTTCCAATATCTGTGTGCTTTAGTGAATAACGTTTTTAAACTCTGTTCCGATTTTTTTTTATAATAAGCGGTTATGTTTACAACCGAGGTCACTGAAGCGCGTACACGCTATTGTTTTATTTTTCGATTGGTCATGCTTTGTTCACTAGAGCACATCGAGTCTTTACCATTGTTTTAAAAACAATGATGTCTGCGATACTAAATGTATGCAACAAGAAGTTTGCATAATTACTGAATTTAGTGATCTGACCGAAATGAATCGGTACTTATGCCTGTTCTGTGAAATGCTGAAAAAAAAAACGCTACCGCCATGGAGTAGAAAGTTAAACTATGACATCATTGATATTTACAGGGTCTTACAAAGGTAATCTCGTTAAACGAAAAGGTGATAGTGAAATGTTGATTTCGTACCCTAATTAGTTTAAGTTAATAATGCGCGCTCGTGAGCAATAAATGTTGGCGTTAGTTGATTTAAGATCACGAAGTTATTTAATTCTAGTTTGGACATGAAGCAAAAAAACTTACCACACATGAACAGAATATACGGGGACTATGAAAATGCGACTTCACAGCAAAACATTGCGCCAACCTGCATACATTATATTCGAACTATTGCCCGAGTTAGAATGGAAACGAGAAATAATCGCCCCATGGCTTTTCGGTCGGCTGATATACCGATAATTTTGCCTTTAAAAAGACTTCTGAATGTAGATTTTAACCTCTATTAAAATATTATTTTATTTTGCGACAATAAACAAGATGAAGGCAATGTTATCCCTATTTTATTTTTAGATTATATTTTCATCATTTTTTATGACGTTAACCCCAGGGGTATTGTGATGTCACTATTCTATTTTTAGATTACGGGGGAGCTTTTATATGCTAAAGAAATCTTGTCCCTATTCTATTTTTAGATTACGCCCCAATGATGTAAGATTTCTATTTTTAGATTACGCCCCATTTTTGATGACGTCACTTACGCCCCTATGACGTCACCCACTTAATTAATTCCGCCCCACGCTAATGAGATTCCGCCCCACGGGAAAGGTTAATTCGGTGCTCCCCTCACTACTAGAAGCAACCTCACGAACTGTGGGATACACAGGTAAGGTTGAGTCTGGCCACACTGACCAAACGCTTAGATTGCAAATGCAACTCAGATTGAATTTATCGAAAAACTGTTATTAGCGCATCACATACAGAGGACACTGCAGATTGCGCGCACTGAAAACTTGGCATATGAAAGAAGAAAAGAAAAATGACATTCATTTCGTTTTCAACGGAGGCTTCTGATATATTTTTTAAAGCCAAAAAAGACTGATCCTATTCTTCTTACGTTTTTCCTTATTTTTTTTTCACAATTTTACATTCTCTGAAAATGGCTAATTCCAATCATGTCTTCCTTTCTCTTTCTTAGTTTTTCCTGCTCGCCATGGTCTCGATCTGAAATATCGAGTTTTTGCTTCCAAGTTGGCTAACGTCAGGTCTGCATGCCATCAACCATCAATGGGAGACTTGCATGGAGAACTTCAATAATTACCAAGCCATGATCATGCGCAGAGTCAGTCAAGCCCGCGAGTTTGTCACACAAGCCTTAGCGTTAATTCGCAACCATCCTGTGATCGGAGTATTCCTGGCTGTTGTCGCAGTGCTTGGTTTCATCCCCATACTCGCGTTTTTATCAATTGTATCCGGATCCTTTGTGGTCATCTTTGTCACAGCGCTCACTGTTTTTCAAGGCGTGGTTGTGGTATCTCTGGTGCCCTTCCTCGCTGTTCTGGTCCCCATACTGATGATTGGAGGCACGGCGGCCATTTTCATTTACACTGTCTATCGTTCTGTTGTGAAGATTCTGCAGATCATCAAGCGAACCATCAAACGAATCCACAGGGGACCTAAAGAAATGGCCAATCACACACTCCCTTCACGAATTAATGGCAAACCAATCAGATTTCGTAGCTACAAAGTGAAACCACCTGCTATCCCATATGCTTTCCCTCCAAATGACGAGGAACCATTTGAGGAAGAACTGTTTTACAGTTCTCCCAATTGGTTCTAAAAATATCAACCAAAACAAACAAAAAATCCAAAAAAAATTATTTGCAGTTAATTAACTCATCCCGTTTTGAAATAATCCCCACTGTTGAGTCTTTCTGTTGATTGTCCCACACCCGATTTAAAGATAGAACTACCCCCCATTACTAAGACTTCCTTTTATTAACCCCTTCCCATTCATTGACATGAAATGTAAATATCCCTTTCCCGAAATCCCTTTATCAACCTCCCTTTTAAGTACCCCCCATTTACAAATAGAAATAACCTCTTCTACAACACCCACTTTTAATAAACGCCACCCCATTTAGTCATTCCCCTCCCCGAAGAAACAAACCAAAATATAAAACACAAATTATGGGTCTATTATTTGCCACACCCACTGTTTGCTGACATTGTCTTTTGTTTTTGTGGATCATTTTGAGCAGTTTCCTCAGACAAGTTGAGTGAAAACAATTCATGATACAAATCTCTGCTAAGGGTGCTGCTGCTTTTTTTGTATTTTTCGAGAGTAACTCAAGCTAATATTGTAATGGATATTAGTCAGCAAGAAAGACAACTTTTGGAACAAATGATTGATGATGAAACAGGCTGTTACTAAACTGCAGTTGTTGAGTATTTGCTGGAAATAAAGTACCTTTGTGTCTATAATAGGGTTTATATTGTTTTATTTAATCAAAAGGGCATCACTTATACTCTGCGGGAGGATAAGGTCTTTCCAATGATGCCCAGATTTGAGTGGTTGGGTCCCACAAAAATGCTTAGATATTTGAGTGAAAAACTCGTAGGAGAATTTGCCTCAACCATCCTTGGCTCCTCAATGGCAAGAATTTCCTGTTTGGATGATGTTTTCTCGGGAGTAAGCCCAGTGGAGGGCCAACAACTGCAGCAAAAATATAAGAAATGGAGAAAAAAGGAAAAACGAGAAAAAGAAAATGAAAAACGAAAAGCCTCAAGTGACCCAAAAAATCCAAAGTGACCCAGATCTCCAAACTTTGACTGTTTGCGCATGGCCACGCAAAAATGTCACAAAATGCGATGCTTGTGGAAAGAAAGGCATGCATTCAAGTTGCAAGTAGCGTTTTGTGTTGGTTGTGACCAGACAATGTCAAAAATATCCCAAAAAATGTTTTTTTCTTTCGGGGAGTCAATGGGTTAAACTTAAATTGTGTATGCTTCAACTTGTGAAGTCGTGTGCAGTGAGGTGTAGATCGTTTATTTGGATCTGTTGGGTTCTTATGTACTAGAAGCAAAATGAACTAGTCTGGCTGAATTTAGCCGAACTTTCGAATAACGGAAATTTAATGCTCAAACTCTTTATTTGTTCGATAGGACGACATCTCTGTTAAAAGGATACTATTCGAGCCACCACAATTCCAGGACTTTATTTTAACAAGAACCTGCTAAACGTGTGTTACATCACGTAGCATCGAAACCGAACTGAGTTCTAAATCTTATTTAAGCTAGATACTTCATCATACAATGATTACATTAACACCTGCTACTGAAAATGCTATCAAAAATAATGACATTTTAAGCTATTATATCAAAATTACTGCAGGTAGGTGATAGCATAAAACTTATTTTTAATCACTAATAACTCTGATAACTAAAAACGCCAATCCCTTAATTTTCGCGCTATGAAACTAAAATAAATGGTTCCTTCTTTTGAGGTGCGATTTTCTAGTTGTAACAGCAAATGAGTAAGAGAAAATTTCAATTACTTTTTTGTGAAAATGCATCTTTCACAAACTAGCCGAGAATCTCGCCTTTTTTCTAACGAATGGAGTACAATGAAAAGCAAAGCAAGGTTGGTGACTCGGCCCCGGGGACACAGCGGTCATTTTACTCAGTTCCGTGGAGTTACAATCCCTTTGTGCTTGACTCTGAGTTTTTTAATAACAATATTTTGGTGGAGATGTTTAAACAGAGCGAAACTTCAGCTACTTTTTGCAAAAATCTGCATCGTTGCTTAGAATACTAGTATCTTGCTTTCTACCGAACCGTGCAATCCCAAGGCAATGCGTCCGTGACTGTTCATAGTGATTCCCTTTATATATCTCTGTTTGTAACATGAACTGATGGGAAAGTGATCTACTAACTCTCCAACCTCTGTGTATATCGACACATCAAAGGCAGAAGATGGTGGCTTCAAATCTGAATCACCACACATCGAAACAACAATGACGTGTTCATTTGCCCAGTGAATTGCCGATTCCTCCACTCGACTCACTATCGGCACACTGAACTGGTGTAGATAGTCTCCCTCTGCACTATAAACCTTAACTTGACCATGGTCCAGCACCATAACACGGCCGTCATTTTGAGTGGTGATTCGGGCATCGTCGTCAAACTGTTGATCCACGAAAAATCTGCGAACAAAAGTTCCATCAGCCGCGTAAACATTCACCGCAGAAACCGAACTCCAAGTACGACCCAACACGAACACCTGTTTAGAATTTTTTTCCACCACAGTAATACGCAAGGGTACTAGCCCATCAACTGCAAAACACCCTTGTTTGTTTTTGTCCTTGTCAAAGATATGCACTTGTACATGTAAACCCCCACAGAGTACGTACACATTTTCGTTTTGGTCAGTAGCTACATCAAGAACAAAGTTCGGCATTTCAAGCTCCAATTCCAAGGCACAAAGGAAGTTGCCGTCACTGTCAAAGACTTTTACATCCTTAAAGCCTCCTACAAAGAACTGATCTTGTGTGTTTGTGCAGATGCCTCCTGCTTCTTTTACGCCAAACGACCATTGCATAGGGTAGTAGCCAATGTATTGTGTGTTCTGCTGATTAATTTTAGCCACTCTTGGGTCTCGCAATGGATGCACGTTGTCTGCTCCAACATCGATAAGAGGCCAGACTAAGCCATCTAAACCAACCATGTGCGTGACATCAAAGATAGCGTGATTAATGTCACAAACAGCGGAAATAATCATCTTCCGTTCATCCTTTCCGAACCGAGACTTCAATCCTTTCGCTAGCGCGACTTTGAAGCCGTTTTTGACAGCTGGCAGCGCATGTAACTGTTCAAGGCAAACTCTACACGGCGTTAATGCGTTCGCAGGATTGTCAACCTTCTCTAGTATTGTTGCCATGACCCGAACCATCATAGCCAGAATGCGATCTTGCGTGTCTAAAGCTTCGTTGCTAAAGGCATCTGTTGCTCTACTGCGGGCTTTCTTGAATCTTTCTTTAGCGTCAGACAACAATTCTTTGCTTGACTCATCTAGGACGATAACTTGTAAGTCGGCGAGTTCCTTGGCGAGGGATACTGCTTTTGCTGAAGCTGACGATGACGATTGTAGACTGACCTCTGTGATGTCTTTCGTTGCCGCTGTTGCTGCTACAGTAGCTTCTTGTCCCGTTACATCAGTCTCTCTAAACTCCTTCACTCCTCGGTTTGCTTGTTTGAAGACTTCGAACAGAATGGCAATTCCTTCCTTGAAGGTGTTGATACTAGAAAGGAGATCTTTTCGTGCCAATCCATCCAACTTCGAGTTGATTTGATCGATTTCGCGAACAATCAAGCTGCGAAACTTTTCATCTGTGACATCACCTTCTTTCAGCTTTTTAGCTGCCGTGTCTCTGGCTTTATTGATCAACAAGCCAATAGTTGCCTTAAAGACGGCTGTCACGATAGAAGACATGATAAACTTGTCTGTTGCGAAAGGACCGAAAGTTACAAGAGAGTATCTACAGTCTAGTTTGTTGGTGTTTGCTCTTTCCCAGTAATTGAGGAATTTGAGGGAAACAATAGTTGTCAATTGACATGGAGCGATTTAATAAACTTGGGCAAATAAACTTTCAAAACAAATATCAATGCATCGCTTTATGGATAGCTTTCACGTGATGTCATCATGCACTAAAACCCAATACTATTCAAAGAGACGCTAAAGTTTTTATCCATATCAGGCACAAGCACAGGCGGCCCAAGTTCACTACGTGAAATAATTATTGTCCCCGCAGGGCTTTCGCCCAGAGGCGAAAGCCCGAGGAGGCATTCATTGTAGCTTGCGCGTATATATAGAGAATGTACTTACAGTCAGAATATACGGTATGTATACCAGAAAAAATCTAGATTTGCTCCAACAAGGCCGCGAGGAATCTTTGGGTAATGATGATGTTGTGCCGCAAGGGATCTCTGGGTAATGATGACGTAAAAGCAGAAAATGCCCGAATCGAGCCCGAAGGAGTTATGGGTATTATGACGTCACAATAACAGGGGGAAGCGGTAAATGAAAATCCCTATCTTGGGTTAGAACGGTATTAAAACGACTGACGCGTGTTTTGGCATCTGCCACACGTTGATTACTCCGATTTGGTTGTGTTAAGTGATATTTTATTAGTGTATATATATTGTTAGTAATACGTCAAAAGATTTCGAGCAATTGGTTTCGTGGTCTCGGCTACTTGTGTTCCAAGAGCTGGTTCGAGCGAAAAAAGACTCCACTAATCCTAGATTATTGCTGTAAAACAAATTATAAAAAGGCGGGGCAGCTTTATAGTGAGAACTATTACTAGTTTACTAGGAGTTGCTGATAGCAAGTTAAGTGCTGCGAAGTACGTTATAAGAATAATAATAATAATAATAATAGTAGGAACGAACGGAAGGTCAAAGGAATGTTTCGGATGTTCACATTTTCAGATGTGAAAGATATGATTTTCTCAGGGAGTTAAATGTTTGTAATTCGCTTAGTTTATAAAAAAAATTAGTGAAATTGACGAATGGAAGCAATGTAACCTAACATTCGACCGCGGTCAAACGACAGAAATATGCAAAAAACAAGAAAAGTACATTAAAGATAAGGTTTTAATTTTCACAGTATAAAAATTGGTACATAACCTGTTTCCTGAGGATTTACTAAGTTTTTTTGAGCTTTACTAAAAAAGTTCTACGTGTTGAAAATAGCGACATGAGGACTTGTCAGCGCCATTTTGTCAAAGCACTTTGGTTCGGATGCGGAACATTTAAAAAGTAAAAAGACTCGTTTACCTGTGGAAATGGGAAAATGTTTACCAGCAGCAACTATTTTATCGATCCTTGCTCATACTAACACTTAAGATGAACGAAATTCCCCGAAATAGGAAGAAAAGCTGCCTGTGCGTTTGACCGCGGTTAAACCTAACATAGCACGTGCAAATCGATTGCAAAGCCATCAGAAACACCCATTTATGACGTCAAAAAGCTCAAAGCTCGTTCCATTCCAGCGCGCGGTCATTATGGAACGTTTTCGTGGAGCCGTCGCAAATAATTTTCGTAGTGCTTTTGCTGTACTTATTTCCCGCTTAAGGCTCAGAAAGTAAATTTCTCCTTAAATTTAATTGGTAATGAATAATTATGAAAGCGAATTATAAGAAGGCCTCGTAATTCGTTATTCATGAAAAGACCGTTTCTCCGGCCCTTTACTTGACCATCTTGCTCAGGAGAGATTTCTTGAGAAGCATTTACAAAGTACTGAACAGAAGCGCAAGCGGCAACGCTTTAAAATTTAACTTCTTACTCTTTAGCGAAAAGGACATCGCAAACGACAAACGCAACTTCAACATTGTAAATGCCGCTGATCATACGTACTGCATGTATGTACTTAAAATCATCGCCAGTGAAAAAGTCGAATCGAGTGTGTCGCCTGTATAAAGCGCCCAGGCCCCGCGCGGACAGTCAAAAATAGTTCTGCTGCTACGCTAAGGCTTCGCAGCAATAAAGTGTAAGGGAACGTGACTCTTGGCTTCGAGCGGTGTTGTGTTACAAAGTTGCAATTTATAAGGGTTTGTTCGCCGAAAACGCTTTAAAACGACCTGAGACGCAGGCAAACAACAAAGAATACAACATGAAAACAAGGTAAGTCGATTTTATTTATAAAATATTTAATTTTATACCTTTTGAACCAAAATCGCTGAGTTCCCATACAACACATACAAACCCTTATAAATCGCAACTTTGTATAATAAACACCGCTCGAAGCCAAGAGTCACGTTCCCTTACACTTTATAAATAATTAATTCACGTAGTGAACTTGGGCGGCCTGTGGCACAAGAGGCACAAAAAGTATCTGTTTCCAACACCTTCGTTTGGATTTCACTTGCTGGGTGCGTGACATCATGTTACGATCATGTTTGTCAAAAAATATATATTAATCTCGTGTTTTTAGTCATTCGAGAAGTTAAAGTAACATGAAAAATGTTCATGTAAGTGTTTGTTTGTCCAGAATAGATAACCAGTGGCCTAGGTAGCCAATTTGAGTTCCAGATGTTGACGGTATTTTTGCGGCCGCCATATTGGTGTACCTCGGTGGAACACCAATACGGCTCTGTAAATCCCTCCATAGCCGATCGATAGAAATCGATACCGATTTTTCAATCGATAAATCGGTTTATTACACGACTAAGGCGGTCCGAGGGCCAATAACTAAATCAGCCAATCAGATTACTTTATTTCTGGTCCCGCGAGGGCCGATATCTTCCAAGTATCGCACCGGGTTTGTCCCGGATGATCCCGCGCTAATTTCCGCGCGATTTAGCGCAAGATTTTTTTCGCAAGGTTTTTTTCGGAGTTTTTATTGCTTTGAAAATGAAATGACCTTAAACACAGAAATAATTATAACTCCTTTTAATAGTGCGCGTAAAAATTTGCCGCACATTGTTTTCCATGACATCTACCGGGTAGCAATTCTCACTACACAAAGTTTCAGTCGTGTAATAAATCTCTTATTAACCAAGCTTGCTCGGGACCGTATTGGGCGAATATTGGCCCTCGGTCTTTTTTGTACGGACCTCGCTGCGCTCGATCCATACTGTCAAGACCTCGGGCCAATATTCGCCCAGTACGGCCCTCGCGCGTGGTTTATAAGATATTATACATCGATGTAATGTATATGAAATGATTCATATATATGATTCATTATATATGATTTATTATTTTACATATTATACATCGTTAGAATTGATTTGATTGACATGATCGATTGTATCGATCAATCGGTAAAAATTGATATCACTCGCATTTTTTTACCGATTTTATCGATTTCTAATGGACGATTGTTCAAAATTTAAGCTTAAAAATCGATGAAATCACTTGATATTATCGATTTTTAATGTATCGATTTTTAACGATTGGCTACGCCGGGTGTAAATGTAAAGTTTGTGTAAAGTTTGGGATAACGCACAGACCTGAAATTTAAAGAAATTTCTTCTTTGTTTATCTCCTACAAAACCCCGTGTTCTTGAATTCATTCACTGAATGTTTTTTTTTAATTTGTATTTTTGTTGCGTGACAGTGAAAACGATCTATTATTACGGGCGGACCTTCTTAACTCAACCCCAGAGCTTTCTCGGCGACGAGTTTTTAACTACCAACTAACCGTCTGATTTTGGAAACCACTTTCTGACGCGTTCCTCGTTTTCTCTTTCTTTTCCCTTCATTTTCTCTCCTTTCGAAGTCGTAAAGGAAAGTTACATCGCAGTTTATCAATATTAAAACGGAACGGAATCACAGATAATTCACAAGCATTCTCGTACCTCGAGTCTTCGTTCCTTACTGCGCAGACCGCTGATCAAAGGGAATGAAGACCCTGGGTACGAAGATGATTCACAAGCAAAATGGAAGAAAAACTGCGCGTGCGTGCTTCCACGTACAGCCATATGGTGACGTAATAATTTAACTGTACGTCGTGAATCATAATATTGTAATTACATTTTTCTCCGTTTAGTTCGTGAGTTAAAGGTCAAATGAACAGAAATTTCAAAATGCCATTTTAACCAACCAAACGCTAAAACTATCCATTATTAAGTAAAATTAAGAAAAAATTTTGCTTTCCGAGCCTTCAAGCGTGAATTACAGCAAAAAATACGAAGATTTCCGAAGGCTTCACGAAAACGTTTTTGAATGACTGCGCACTGAAATGGAAGGAATGGAACGAGTTTGTGACGTCAGAATTGGTGTTTTTGAAGACGACCGCAGACCGATTCCGCAGACCGCACCGACGGCAAACGTCTGGTGCAAAACGAATATATATTTTACTTGAGAATCTCGCAGCTTTCCGGACGCATTCTTCTTATTTATCGCTTAAAGATCTAGCTCCCGCTGAATAGTCGAAGAAAGCGTTCAACCCCAAATAGAAAAACCAAAAATTAGCCGTCGTAGCTGACGTTGTCCAAAATACACAGAATTTCGTCATTTCACGTTGTTGTTCGACAGAGAACGGCTTTGAAGTGTACCAAAATTCAAAACGCAAAAACTTTAAGCTATTTTTGTACTTTAGCTATTCTATTTAAAAAAAAATGAGCCTCTCTAAACAATAACCAACAATCAATCCACTGAAAAACGGCCGAACAGAACGAAATAACTGCTTGAAATGTCACTAAACACATTTATTTAAATTTTAAGGTCCCGTCTGCGGAATCGGTCTGCGGTCGTCTTCAAAAACACCAATTATGACGTCACAAGTTTTTATTTCGACAATTTTTCCGAGTACTCTACGATTATGGCAGCCTACAAAAAGCATTTTTCAACTTGCAATATCTCTGCGGTGTAATGACCGATTGCTTTGAAACTTTGGGATATGTTTATTTGGCTCTTAATAAACACATGGGCAAAAAAATAAAAATCGAAATTTCTGTTCATTTGACCTTTAAGGGGGGTCCTTCTTAACTGCCGATCTAGAGCAGTTGCTAAGGAATTGCTCAAGATGGTTTTTGGTGGCAAGCTATTTTGGAGCGTTCGGCAATGCTTAACGGTGAATTTTTGGTGGGGAGAACAACTGCGTTGAAAAAATTGTTATTGCGCGCGCGTAACTAGTGCCAGTCCCCAACCGCGCGCTAGAATTTAAAATCCCTAAAACTTTTGAGAGAAAAGTAAAGTTCCGATTTTTTTCAAAGAATAAGAGATAACAGATCCTTCTTCATAATCCTTCGTATGGATTTTCCGTTTACATGTAAGAATAGGACGTTACTGAAGAAAGTCCAAAAATAGGAGTCTTTATTACGCCATAACTTTAATAATAATGCGAATTTCCTAAAAACCATACGAAGCATTAGGCACGTAGACATTCTTCATCTGTTGGCACTGATTTTAATTTTCAGATTTATAAGCCCTTTCAGTTTTAGGGTTTATCTTATTCCGGTCACGTGACTTGCCAAATATGGCGGTGATTTGAAAATCTTGAAGGACTCGTCAATGGAACGAAGTTGTGCAAAAATCTTGTCTTTAGGAGGTTTGGTTTCCAAATAAAGACCGTCGGAAATCTTTCTTAGCAACAAATTTGTAGTTAAGAAGGACCCCCCTTAAATCAAGATATTCACGTTTTCGAGCAAAGTTTCCTTTTGATAGCTACGCCGGTTAAGAAAAAATCTCGATGATTTGGTAAGTGCAGAATGCAATATGGAACAATTGAAAGTATGTTGTTTTATATATGTTCGTGTTTATTTGCTTTATTTTACTTTCGGAAAAACTGTTCACAGGCTACTTGTATTCTTTCCCAGGTGTTCCTTACGCTAATCTTTGCAAACGTAACACGACACTTTTGTTCGTTTGTAACAAAATACTTTTGTCTTCCTTGAAAATGCGATAACATGAAACTTTTGTTTTTTGTTTGTTTTACGGCGGCATCGATGACATTTGTTTAATTTAATTAAGTTACGGTTTAGACTGCACGAAAGACGATTCTCAAAAACTAAAGAAACAAATCTAATCAAAAAACATATTTTTCGACAGGTTTTTTAAAACGCAGTACAGCTAGGATATTTGTTTCCTGGTTATCAGGTGTTCACGCCGAAAATCCCGGTGCAAGTTTTTGCATACCTAATTACGAAAGCGCCGTGAAAGTCTCAAAATCTAATTTAATTAATTTGCGGTTTTTACTTGGCGCCAAGAAGTCTGCAGGAAGCCTACCGCAAACACACAATACAAGCGATGTTCATGATAGTTCCAGAAAACAACGTAGACTAATCTGCGCATGCGTTTGGTGTAAATTACGTTGAGTAGTACCACAAGGAGAGCAAAGGGTTTTCTGAAACAAATATATACGTTTGAAAGTAACGTAGATGTGCTCCAGGTTTTACCTAGGGGTACGGTCAGGTGCTCCCCACCCCCACCCCCTCCACAAGGAATAATTAATTAATTGATATTAATTAATTAATTGGCGATTAAAAGTTTACACCGCGTTAGCGGTCTAGGGGTTTAGCAACCGCCAACCCACCAAACCATCACAATAGTGCATTCTGCACTAAAAATAGAAGAAACATCTCGAACTGTGGGATACACAGGTAAGGTTGAATCTGGCCACACTGACCAAACACTCAGAATGGAAATGTAACTCAAATTGAATTTATCGAAACAAAAAACTGTTATAAGTGCATCGCATACGGAGGGCATTGCAAATTGCGCGCACCGAAAAAATGAACGAAGAAAGGGGAAATGGCATTCATTTTGTCTTCAACGAAGGCTCCTTTTATATTTTTAAAGTAAAAAAAGACTAAACCTATCCCTACTTATGTGGTCCCTTATTAAGCTTTCCACAGCTTTACATTCTCTGAACGTGGTTTATTCCAATCTTGTCTTCCTTTCACTTTCTTAGTTTTTCCTTCTCGCCATGGTCTCGATTGAAAATATCGAGTGTTTGCTTCCAAGTTGGCTAACGTCAGGTCTTCACGCCATCAATCATCAATGGGAGACTTGCTGGGAGTACTTCAACTATTACCAATGCATGATCATGCGCAGAGTCAGTCAAGCCCGGGAGTTTGTCAGACAAGCCACGGAGTTTATTCTTGGTTTCATCCCCATAATCCCTTTTTTATCAATCGTATCCGGATCCTTTGTGGTCATCTTTGTCACAGCCCTTACTGTTTTTCAGGGCGTGGTTGTGGTATCTCTGGTGCCCTTCCTCGCTTTTCTGGTTCCCATACTGATGATTGGAGGCACGGCGGCCATTTTCATTTACACTGTCTACCGTTCTGTTATGAAGATTCTGCACATCATCAAGCGAATCATCAAACGAATCCACAGAGGACCTAAACAAATGGCCAATCGCACGCTTCCTTCACGAATTAATGGCAAACCAATCAGATTTCGTAGCTATAAAGTGAAACCACCTCTATCCCATATGCTTTCCCTCCAAATGACGAGGAACCATTTGAGGAAGAACTGTTTTACAGTTCTCCCAATTGGTTCTAAAAATATCAACCAAAACAAAAATAAAACAAAAAATAAATAAAAAAATAGAAAATAAAAAAGCAAAATACAAAACATAAAGCCAAAAAAATTCAAAAAGATATTTCCCAGTTAATTGCAATTGACCCTACCCCATTTGAAATAATCCCCGCTGTTGAGTCTTTCTGTTGATTGTCCCACACCCGATTTAATGATAGAACTATCCCCCATTACTAAGACTTCCTTTTATAAACCCCTTCCCATTCATTCATATAAATGTAAATATCCCTTTTCCTATATCTCTTTATCAACCTCCCCTTTTAATGCCCCCTCCCCATTTACAAATAAAAATAACCTCTTCTGCAACACCCACTTTTAATAAGCTTCACCCCATTTAGTCACTTCCCTCTCCAAATGAACAAATAAAACTGTATAAACACAAATTATGGGTCTACAATTTGTCACACCCACTGTTTGCTGACATTGCCTTGTTTTTGTGGATCATTTTGAGCAGTTTCCTCAGACAAGTAGAGTGAAAACCATTCATGATACAAATCTCTGCCAAAAGTGCTGCTGTTTTTTGGTATCTTTCAAGTCTAACTCAAGTTAATATTGTAATGGATATTAGTCAACAAGAGAGAAAACTTTTAGAACAAATGATTGATGTAACAGACTGGTATTAAACTGCAATTGTTGAGTATTTGCTGGAAATAAAATACCTAAATGACTATAATAAGATATATGTTGTTTTTTTTTTAATCAAAAAGGCATCACTAATACTGTGCAGGAGGGAAAGGTCTTTCCAATGATGCCCAGATTATATTTGATTCATTGGGTCAATTGAGCTTGAAATACCCACAAAAATGCTTAGATATTTGAGTGAAAAACTCGTAGGAGGATTTGCCTCAACCACCCTTGGCTCCTCAATGACAAGAATTTCCTGTTTGGATGATGCTTTCTCGGGAATTCTTGAACTGCAAGCAGGCCCAGTGGAAGGCCAACAACTGCAGCAAAAAAATATAAGGAAAGAAGAAAGAAAGGAAACACGAGAAAAAGAAAATGAAAAACGAAGTGACCCAAAAACTCTCTCCAAACTTTGATTTTTGCGCATGCCCGAACCAAATGTCATAAAATGTGATGTTTATGGAAAGAAAGGCATGCCTTCATGTTGCAAGTGGCGTTTTGAGCAGGCTGTGACCAGAAAATGTCAAAAATGTCCAAAAAATATATGTTTTTTTCCTCAGGGAGTCAATGGGTTGAGCTTAATTTGTTTATGCTATTTCTTGCGAAGTCGTGTGCAATGAGGTGTGGATCGTTTATTTGGATCTGTTATGTTCTTATGTACTGAAAGCAAATTACACAAGTCTGGCTGAATTTAGCCGAACTTTCGAATAACAGATGTTTAATGTTAAAACTCTTAATTTACTTGATATGACGATATCTCTGTTAAAAAGGATACTATCCGAGCCACCAGGACTTTATTTTAACAAGAACTCGCTAAACGTGTGTTATATCACGTAGCATCGAAACCGAACTGAACTAGTAAACAACATGGCGGGAACATTTGGCATAAATCTAATTAACTCAACCAATCAGAGTCCAATGTTATTACAGCATAAATTATCATAATTCTAACAATCTTAAGGTTTGAGCTAAGCTTGTGTGGACTCACTGGATTCGCTCTGCTAACGGACTTTCTTTGCCCTATACTCCACAGCGGAACCTGTTCACATGCAAGTCTGAAGTCCTGTGAAGTTAACGATGCAATGCAAAGAGAGCTCGGTTCATTTAACGATTTACAAACAGGTTCTTAAAACTGTGTTAGAAACATTCAATAATTGCTCCAGGATACTTCAAGTGTTTCAATGTAACAAAGAAGTTTTGGTCAACAAGAATGTAAAGAATAAGCCATTAAAAGACATTTTATTGTTATCAGTAAACCAAGCGACAAACTTGGCGTTATAATGCCATGTCAATATAGGCTATCGTAAGCGTAGCATTTTCCGCTTTGAGAAAGAAACAACTAAATTGTATTATTCCTAAACCTGGTTATGTCGACGCCAAATGCAACCGTAAATATGGCGCTGGAAATATTCCCAACCGATGTTGCAGAGGAACTAAAATTGTTCGCTGAAAAGCATAGCTGGGGCTGTGCAAAATTACGCTCCAGGCAGTACAAAAGAAAAGACGCAGATAAAGAAAAGAGTGAAGCAGAGAGGCACTTGGCATCTTTCAAAGAGAAATGCGAGGGGCTCCTGTCAGACACATCTTTCCAAGCTATCGAGTCAATGCTTGGGTATTCCAGTTGGCACGCTGCAAACACAAGGAAAAGCGAACATTGCTGGCGTCGTGGCAGTCGAAAAGGCTACGAGTCCGACGCTAGTAACGACAAAAGAGAAGTGGAAGAAGGTTACCAGAACATCGTCAGGGAAGGAGAAATATCCGAAACCCTAGCAAAGAACGTAAAAGAGATGGGGTGGAGTGCTCCCTGGTTTGCTGCAAACACAATCTTTGGTCACCAGGAAGATGCAGAGCGTCAGAAAGAAAACTTAGATTCATGTTTTGACAAAATACACGGAGAAGTCAATATAGCGGAAATTCTGTCACAAAGGCCAATTGCAAGAGCAGTTAGTGAAGAAAATGAGGAATCTGGCGATATTGAAGCATTAGACATATTTCCACTTGATATTGCAAAGGAACTGAAAGGGTACGCTGCAAAGGCAGCCTCGCACTGTGCGAAAATGCGCCTCGGCAACCGCGGAGAAGCCGATGCCGATAAAATTGAATCGAAGAACCACTTCGACTCTTTCAAAGATAAATGCAAGGGGTTGCTGTCGGACAAATCATGTGAAGATATTAAATCGATGCTTTGGTACACATCCTGGCATGCAGCAAACACCACCAAGAGCAAACGCAGTTGGCAATGTGCTAAGCGTAACCGGTACAAATCTGACGCTGCCAGCGACGAAAGGGTAATACAAGCGAAGTTCCAGGACGTCGTAAGTAAGGGAGAGATATCTGAAGCTTTGGCGACAAACGTGAAAGAGATGGGTTGGAACGCAGCCTGGTATGCTGCACTCACCATCGTTGGACGCCGCGACGATGCACTGCGCGATAAAGCAAACTTGGACTCGTATTTCGACAGATTACACGGAGACGTCAATCTGGTCGCTATGAATTTCATCATGGACGAGGCCA
Source organism: Oculina patagonica (assembly GCF_052425735.1). Lineage (NCBI taxonomy): Eukaryota > Metazoa > Cnidaria > Anthozoa > Scleractinia > Oculinidae > Oculina > Oculina patagonica. The sequence continues at coordinate 8,147,712 of NC_135762.1, forward strand.
AAATTCTGTCGCAGAAGCCAAAAGTAGTTTCTGAAAAAGATCTGGTAAACAGAGGTGATGTAGAGCAAACCATGTCGTTTAGTTTCTCGATGACAGAGGGAAGAACGCGTTCTACTTCCCATACCTTTAGCGCGGGATTCGCCGGATTTGCCGAGTGTAACTTCCAGGTATCTTTCAGTTTCTCGCACAGCCACACTTTTGCCCAGTCTACCAGTACTGGTACCACCACTACGTTTGAATTCCCACTGTCAGTTCCCGCACATTCCATCTATGTTGCCAAAGGGATTGTGTATGAAGCTGAAATGGATATCCCTTACGAGCTAGTACTCGACTTTGAAGGTACACGGAGGACGGTGAGAGGGCGCTGGAAAGGAGTCGCTTGCAGCAAGGCTACTTATGAAGTTGCCAAAAAAGAGGATCCTTTACCCCCTGACCAGGCAGATAGAGAAAATGACATATTTCGCTTAGCCTTGATTATAATTTCGTCTTTCTTTAAATAGTTATTCATATGAAAGATATGTAGCCCAGCTTGTTCTGACCTATAGATGGTCCAACATCCCAGAGTCCTGTCCCTATGTTATCAGTATGGGTTAAAAACGTCAGTCTTTTGTATTACTTGTATTAAATTTCAGTAACACTGTTTATTCTTTATTACATTGTTGTAAACTTGGCAATAGGCCAATTTTTAACTTAGCAATAGGCCTATTTTTAAATTAGCAGGACGCGGAACTGAAACAAAAGAAATTGCATCGATGTTTTGGGAAAGACGAATAATTTCAATTTATGTTTTATTCGCTCTTAGTCTTGATCCCAGTTAGTAAATTGGCCTATCGCATTTAATTTGCACGTTGCTATTTTTTCAAGCGTGGAATGCATTAATTATGGGATCAAGTAAAAACAACTAAAGATGAACAGGGTTGTTTTTGAAAAACAAACCACTTGTTTATGTCGTGATGGACGCTGAATTGTTAGACTTCGAGTAGTCCCTTTTTTTCTTCGTCCATCAAGTGTGACGGTAAAAAAGGGCGCGAGTGCGAAAATGGCCGTGGAACATCTGAGCGAGACGCGTTTTGTACCCAGATTCCCCAAGCAGACTCTATAGACGAAAAAAAGAGACTGCTCCAAGTCTACTGAATTATTGGTCTGCCAGACGTTTGATACACGGACGGTTTCAAGAAGAGGTTAAAGAACTTCATATGTGTATATGTTAAACAAACGAGAGAGAGCCTCAGAAACTGTGTCAATTTTAATATCAGAAACTCATCATCATCGCGTATATTTTTACAACCTTTCCAACCACTTTTGTCATGGTTTTATACTACTCTGACAAATTGTTAGTAGTTATAAATCTTATTTAAGCTAGATACGTCATGATACAGTGATTACAGTAACACTTGCTACTAAATATGCTATAAAAATAATGATATTTAAAAAATTACTGCAGGTAGGTGATCATCAAAAGTTATTTTCAGTCACTTATTACTCTGATAGAGCGGTTTTCACTTGAGTGTCGAAAGTAAATTGCGTTTGCTTTGGTTTTGCATTACTACGCTCAGTGATTGGCTTAAAAATCTCGCGCCACTTTATCAGCCAATCAGAACTCAAACCAAAACCAATCGTGACTCGCTCGCGCACGTTTTCCCGCGCTTCGTGCCAGCTACATGTATTTGCTTCGAGTTTTGATTGGTTCACTGGATTGTCTTTGTCCTTTGTGATTGGCCGGAGTAATTACTTTGGTTTTGGTTTTACGACACTCAATTGAAAACTGCTCTAACTAAAAACGTCAATTCCTTATTTCGCTATGTAACTAAAATAAATGGTTCCTTCTTTTAGGGTGCGATTTTCTTCTTGTTACAGCACGTATGTAAGAGAATTATCAATTACTTTTTGTGAAAAATGCATCTTTCACAAACTAGCACAGTATCTCGCTTTTCTTCTAACGAATGGAGTACAATGCAAAAGCAAAGCAGGTTGGTGACTCAGCCCCGGGGCCTGACAACGGTCATTCTATTTTCCGTGGAATTGCAATACCTTTGTGCTTGACTCTGGGTTTTTTAATAACAATGTTTTGGTGGAGATGTTTAAACAGAGCGAAAATTGAGCTACGTTTTTGCAAAAATCTGCATCGTTGCTTAGAATACTAGTATCTCGCTACGCTCTTCTAACCAACTGCACAAACCCAAGGCAATGCGTCCTTGTCTGTTCATTGTGATTCCCCAGATATAACCGTGTTTGTAACACGAAGTGATGGAAAAGTGGTTTACTAACTCTCCAACCTCTGTGTATATCGACACATCAAAGACAGAAGATGGTGGCTTTAAATCTGAATCACCACGGAACGAAACAACAATGACGTGTTCATTTGCCCAGTGAATTTCTCGACTCACCATCGGCACACTGAACTGGTGTAGACAGTCTCCCTCTGCACTATATACCTTAACTTGACCATTGTCCAGCACCATTACACGGCCGTCATTTTGAGTAGTGATTCGGGCTCTCCGATGCCTGTCAAACAGATTAGCCCCGACAAAGCTGCGAACAAAAGTCCCATCAGCCGCGTAAACATTCACCGCAAAATCCCAATTATCAGTACGACCCATCACGAACACCTGTTTAGAATTTTTTTCCATCACAGTAAGACGCGAGGCTACTAGCCCATCAACTGCAAAACACCGGTGTTTGTTATTGTCCTTGTCAAAGACATGCACTTGGGCCTCAAATTGGGTTTTAAATACAGGTACACCCTCACAGAGTACGTACACATTGTCGTCTTGGTCAGTTGCTACATCAAGAACAACGATCGACGTTGCAAGCTCCAATTCCAAGGCACGAAGAACGTTGCCGTCACTGTCAAATACTTTTACGTTATTACCCCCAAAGTCTCCTACAATGAACTGATCTTTTGTGTTTGTGCAGATGCCTGTCGCTTGTTTTACGATGCCCATGCCAAACGACCATTGTATAGGGTAGTAGCCAATGTATTCTGAGTTCTACTGATTAATTTTAGCCACTCTTGGGTCTCGCAATGGATGCACGCTATCTTCTCCAACCTCGATCAGAGGCCAGACTACATGTAATACATCTAAACCAGCCATGTGCGTGACATCAAAGATGGCGTGATTTATGTCACAAACAGCGGAAATAATCTCCTTCCGTTCATCCTTCCCGAACCGAGACTTAAATCCTTTCGCTAGCGCGACTTTGAAGCCGTTTTTGACAGCTGGCAACGCATGTAGCTGTTCAAGGCAAACTCTACACGGCGTTAATGCGTTCGCAGGATTGTCAACTTTCTCTAGTATTGTTGCCATAACCCGAACCATCATAGCCAGAATGCGATCTTGCGTGTCCAACACTTCGTTACTGAAGGCATCTGTTGCTCTACTGCGGGCTTTCTTGAATCTTTCTTTTGCGTCAGACAACAATTCTTTGCTTGACTCATCTAGGTCGATAAGTTGTAAGTCGGCTAGTTCCTTGGTGAGAGATACCGCTTTTGCTGAAGCTAAAGATGACGATTGTAGGCTGACCTCACTGATGTCTTTGGTTACCGCTGTTGCTGCTACAGAAGCTTCTTGTCCCGTTACATCAGTCTCCCTAAACTCCTTCACTCCTCTGTTTGCTTGTTTGAAGACATCGAACAGAATAGCGATTCCCTCCTTGAAGGTGTTGATACTAGAAACGAGATCTTTTCGTGCCAATCCATCCAGCTTCGAGTTGATTTGATCGATTTCTCGCACGATCAAGCTGCGAAACCTTTCATCTGTGACATCGCCTTCTTTCAGCTTTTCAGCTGCCGTGTCTCTGGCTTTGTTGATCAACAAGCCAATAGTTGCCTTAAAGATGGCTGATGCGATAGAAGACATGATAAACTTGTCTGTTGTGAAGGGACCGAAAGTTATAACTGAATACCTGCAGTCAAGTTTGTTGGTGTGTTTGATGTTTCTCAGAAACGTCCAGAAATTGAAAATTTTGATTCCATGAATTCTTTTCAGTGGTGGGAAACAATAGTTGTGACATGGAGCGATACAAATAATTATCAATATCGTAATTGATGCATGGCTTTATGGGTCGTTTAACTTTTCACACTAAAATCCAAAACTAAGGGACGGACCATTATATTCTTAGAAGGGTGGGGGTGGGGGGTATCAAAAAATTTCCTCTACAAATTAACCTTTTTTTTTTGAAAATGCAAACTTTTTTTGCTATACATATCGTGTTTGCAAGCATTTAATTTCTAGGCCCTACAAACATTTTGTTTTTTTCACTATTTATCTCCCCACCCTCTCCAAAAGTAAAATGGTCCGTTTCTAAAGCTAGACCCAAAAGTTTTTATTTATAACAGGCCTAAGAGGCACAAAAATTATGATTTGTTTCCAACATTTCAGCTCAATAGCGGCCTTGGTTTGGAAACCAGCGCATTTTGAATTTTAGGGTGTGGCGGCGCGTGACATAAGGTTACGATCATGTTTGTCAAAATATATATTATACTAATCGTGTGTTTTTTAGCCATTTGAGAAGTAAAAGTAGCATGTAAAATGGTTATGTAAGCGTTTGTTTGTCCAGAAGAGATAACCAGTGGCCTAGATAAATTTGAGTTCCGTGAATTCAGATGTTCACGATATTTTCCTGCCGCCATATTGGTGTACCTCGGTGGCAGACCAATATGGCGACTTTAGTCCTATACTGGGCTCTGTAAATCCCGGCGTAGCCAACTGATAAAAATCGATACGATTCACGGTCAATCGATAAATCAGTATGAATCGTTAGAATTGATTTGATTGATATCAATTGTATCGATCAATCGGTAAAAATCAGGCATGTTTTATCGATTTTATCGTTTTCTAGTGAACGATTGTTTGGTTGATTTGTATGAGATTACGGTATCATCCAAATTTCTATTAAAACAAGAAGCGGGAACTGATGGGCAAAAAGTCGTTTTTTTTTCTCCGCTCTTTCCACGGTTCGTTGCTGGCTTTTTATGTTTTTGTTGCCTTCTCCGGGCTGTAACCAGTCCTTTGCCGTAGATAAGGCAAGATCTTGCTAGGGGATTCTGGCGGCATGCCCTCCAGAAAGCCTTTTGAAATGTAAAAGCTCTGTAACTCTTTCTTGTACATTTTTCATAAGGTATTTTTTGAGAAAAATCAATCTTGTCCAGCTTGAGATTATTTTTGCAACAAAACATTTTTTGTTTCTAATATTGGGTTAAAATCTAGACGAGGCAAGTTTTTCAGAGATGAAGAAGAGCGGTTGGATTTGTCTAATAGTTCCGAAAAAACAGGGAAGCTACAAAGAAGGCAATGGAATTTCCTCTTATTGTATTTCGGCAATATCTGAAAGAAAGAGAATTGGATGAAGACTAGCTCGTATCATCGAAGGCGAAGTTACGCCTTCGTCTGCATTAATTCAGCAAGAAATAGTGTGGTTCCACGCAGTTCCCGAAGGTAGTTTGTGCGAAACAAATCAGTCAGTGATCAAATGATAAAACAATTATTGAACTCAGTTCCCGCAAAATATCGTAATTTGTCAGTGTCTCGCAGATCAATTATTCGCCTCAGCCTTCGGCTTCGGCAAATAATTGATCTGCTCGCCACTGACAAATCACGATATTTTGCTCAACCTCGTCCAATAACTGCTAATTATTTGGACTTAATTACTTTTTCGCTTATCTGAATGACACCTTACCAGAAATGTTAGTTGAAGTAAGGTAACTTGTTTACTGAACCCGCTTGCATTCTTTAAACTTTTCTTCAACTTGCTTGCGTTCGTCTCGAGGAAAACATGATTCTATTTGCCGTCTGATATTCTTCAATAACTTTGAAGTTTCTCACGTGAGGCCTTAACGTTACTGTTAAGCATACTGTGTGCTTGCCAGAAGTGTGCAGCCAGATGACTTTTCATATTAAAATATTTACGTTATTTTTGTTATTATAATAACGTAAAAACTGCTTTTTGTTAGCTTTTTCGGGTTTCTCGGAGTGCGCACTTTTTAGTGTTAGAATACTAAGATTTTCCCGAGATTAACACAGAAATATAACTTAAAATATATAAAGCTAAAAATCAATAACTTCACTAGAGTTTAGGCTTCAAGAGAATACATCGTTTTATTGCGACAATTCTGTTTCGTATAGACCAAACTTAAAACGACCATACTCATCAGGCAACTTAAATGACTGGTTGTGAAATTGTATAGCTGGCAGTTAAATGCGAAAATTTGAATGGTTTGCTATAGCAAAATTGATAAAATTATAAAAAATCAATGATATTGATTTATCATTCCCCGAATTTTTAAATCAATAAAATTCACTTCATATTATCCATTTTTAACGGCATCGATTTATATCGATTGGCTACGCTGGGTGTAAATTCACGAACTTATTGCTGTAAGAAATCAGGGCAGTCACGGTCCCTTTACGCGGGATGAGCGCCTTTTAAATTTGGTCGGGTGTTTTTCTTTTTTTTCATCGTAGTCAAAAACTTGCATATGGATTTGATTGATTACAGACGTTTCCTGTTATTAACCACGAGCAGGAAAAACGTATATGTCTACGAGAATTTAGGCAATTCTCCGTATAATGTCTAGCCTGCGAAGATGGCGGGAGTTTGTCTTCAATTATGAGTCGAGCTTTTTGTACCCTTGAAGAAGAAAATAGAAAGGATCACTAAAGGAAAAAAACCAACAACTAAGTACACACAAGAATTCCGTTACGTTTTTAACTCGTGGATAAATAAGACCTTACGGTCACGTGGATCGTCTCGACCACAAAGTCATTTTCTACAAGATCAGTTGTGGCCTTATATAGACTAGAAACGTTTCTGGCCGTCTTATGTGTAGAACCAAAAGCATGCCAGCGTGTACCTGTAAAGAGGGGGAAACGCGCTTGACAAGGGTGGGAAAATGAGAATGGTAAGCAAGGGAGAGAAAACACGCCTGCCAAAAACGTTGGATAAACTCGCCCAGCAAGGGCGGGAAACGCGCGAAAGACAATACTGTAGAAAAGTCACTTGACGCGTTCCTCGTTTCCTTTTTTCTTTTCACTTCATTTTCTCTCCTTTCAAAGCAGTGAAGGAAAGTTAGATCACAGTTTAAAAACATTAAAAAGGAGCGGGATCACAGATTATCCACAAGTAAAATGGAAGTAAATCTGCGCGTGCGTGCTTTAACGTACAGTCATATGGTGACGTAATAATTAACTGCACGTCATAAATCATAATATCGTAATTTCATTTCTCACAGTTTAGTTCACAAGTTTCAAAGTCAAGAAATCACGTTTTCGAGTGCAAAGTTTTTTGATAGCTCCGCCGATAAAGAACAAAAGAAAAGCAACCTCTTGAACTGTGGGATACACAGGTAACGTGGTAAGGTTAAATCTGATCACACTGACCAAATTATATAAATTGAATTTATAAAAAAAAAACTGTTATTAGCGCATCGCATACAGAGGGCACTGCAGATTGCGCACACTGACAGCATGGCATATGAGGGAAGAAAAGAAAAATGACATTCATTTTTTCTTTAAGGGAGGCTCCTGGTATATGTTTAAAGTCAAAAAAGACTGATCCTATCCTACTTATGTTGTTCCTTATTTTTCACAACTTTACATTCTCCGAACGTGGTTAATCCCAATCGTGTCTTTCTTTCTCTATTTTAGATTTTCTCATCATGGTCTCGATCGAAAATATCGAGTTTTTGTTTCCAAGTTGGCTAAAATCAGGTCTGCACGCCATCAACCATCAATGGGAGACTTGCAGGGAGAACGTCAACAATTACCAAGCCATGATCATGCGCAGAGTCAGTCAAGCCCGGGAGTTTGTCACACAAGCCTTAGCGTTTATTCGCAACCATCCTGTGATCGGAGTATTCCTGGCTGTTGTCGCAGTGCTTGGTTTCATTCCCATACTCGCTTTTTTTTCAATTGTATCCGGATCCTTTGTGGTCATCTTTGTCACAGCACTTGCCATGTTCCAAGGTGTGGTTGTGGTATCTCTGGCGCCCTTCCTCACCGTTCTGGTTCCCATACTAATGATTGGAGGCACGGCGGCCATTTTCATTTACACCGTCTACCGTTCTGTTGTGAAGGTTCTACAGATCATCGAGCGAATCATCAAACGAATCCACAGGGGACCTAAAGAAATGGCCAATCCCACGCTCCCTTCACGAATTAATGGCAAACCAATCAGATTTCGTAGCTACAAAGTGAAACCACCTGCTATCCCACATACATTCCCTCCAAATGACGAGGAACCTTTTGAGGAAGAACTGTACTACAGTTCTCCCAATTGGTTCTAAAAATATCAACCAAAACAAAACAAAAAACAAAAAATAAATATAAAATATAAAAGCAAAATACAAAACATAAAGCCACAAAAATTCAAAAAGATATTTCCCAGTTAATTGCAATTGACCCTACCCCATTTGAAATAATCCCGCTGTTGAGTCTTTCTGTTGATTGTCCCACACACGATTTAACGATAGAACCATCCCCATTATTAAGACTTGCTTTTATAAACCCTTCCCATTCATTGATATTAATACCCCCCCCCCCCCCATTTACAAATAGAAATAAGCTCTTCTGCAAGCTACACCACATTTAGTCACTCCCCTCTCCAAATGAACAAATAAAAATACAAATTAAGGGTTAACAATTTGTCACACCCACCGTTTGCTGACATTGTCTTTTGTTTTTGTGGATCATTTTGAGCAGTTTCCTCAGACAAGTTGAGTGAAACCATTCATGATACAAATCTCTGCTAAGGGTGCTGCTGTTTTTTTGTATTTTTCAAGTGTAACTCAAGTTAATATTGTAATATTGTAATTGATATTAGTCAACAAGAGAGACAACCGTTTTGGAACAAAATGATTGATGAAACAGGCTGTTATTAAACTGCAGTTGTTGAGTTTTTGCTGGAAATAAAATGCCTTTAATTTATGACTTTAATAGGGTTTATATTGTTTTGTTTAATCAAAAAGGCATCACTAATACTCTGCGGGAGGGAAAAGGTCTTTCCAATGATGCCCAGATTTGAGTTGTTGGGTCCCACAAAAATGCTTAGATATTTGAGTGAAAAACGTAGGAGAATTTGCCTCAACCACCCTTGGCTCCTCCCTCAATGGCAAGAATTTCCTGCTTGGAAGATGCTTTTTCGGGCATTTTTGAACTGCAAACAAGCCCTACAGCAAAAATATAAGACTGAAAAGGAGAAAATAGGAAAAGCGAGAAAAAGACTCTCCAAACTTTGACTTTTGCGCATGCCCGAGCAAATATGACATAAAATGTGGTGCTTGTGGAAAGACTGAAAGGCATGCCTTCATGTTGCAAGTGGCGTTTTGAGTTGGTTGTGACCAGACAATGTCAAAAATGTCCGAAAAAATGTTTTTTTTTTTTTCTGGGAGTCAATGGGTTAAGCATAAATTGTTTATGCTTCAACTTGTGATGTCTTGTGCAGTGAGTTCTTATGTACTGAAAGCAAATTGAACTAGTCTGGCTGAATTTAGCCGAACTTTCTCGAAACTTTCGAATAACAGACATTTTTAAATGCTCAAACTCTTAATTTGCTCGATATGACGATATCTCTGTTCAAAGGATACTATCCGAGCCACCACAATTCCAGGACTTTATTTTAAAACTCGCTAAACGTGTGTTACATCACGTAGCATCGAAACCGAACTGAGTTCTAAATCTTATTTAAGCTGGGTACTTCATGATACAATGATTACATTAACACTTGCTACTGAATATGCTATCAAAAATAATGACATTAATTTTAAGCCATTATATCAAAATTACTGCAGGTAGGTGATAGCATAAAACTTATTTTCAATCACTAATAACTCTGATAACCAATAACGCCAAATCCCTTATTTCGCTATGTAACTAAAATAAATGGTTCCTTCTTTTAAGGTGCGATTTTCTACTTGTTACAGCACGCCTGTAAGATAATTTTCAATTACTTTTTGTGAAAAATGCATCTTTCAAAAACTAGCCGAGTATCTCGCCTTTTTTTCTAGCGAATGGAGCACAATACAAAAGCAAAATACTGCAAAATACTG